>NW_022322180.1:0-44051 GCF_002776525.5 Piliocolobus tephrosceles | reverse complement strand
TCCCACCAACAGTGTAAAAGTGTTCCTATTTCTCCACATCCTCTCCAGCACCTGTTGTTTCCTGATTTTTTAATGATTGCCATTCTAACTGGTGTGAGATGGTATCTCATTGTGGTTTTGATTTGCATTTCTCTGATGGCCAGTGATGATGAGCATTTTTTCATGTGTCTGTTGGCTGTATGAATGTCTTCTTTTGAGAAATGTCTGTTCATATCCTTTGCCCACTTTTTGATGGGGTTGTTTTTTTTTTTTCTTATAAATCTATTTGAGTTCTTTGTAGGTTCTGGATATTAGCCCTTTGTCAGATGAGTAGATTGCAAAAATTTTCTCCCATTCTGTAGGTTGCCTGTTCACTCTGATGGTAGTTTCTTTTGCTGTGCAGAAGCTCTTTAGTTTAATGAGATCCCATTTGTCAATTTTGGCTTTTGCTGCCATTGCTTTTGGTGTTTTAGACATGAAGTCCTTGCCCATGCCTATGTCCTGAATGGTACTACCTAGGTTTTCATTACGATGTGTCGATGTGTGAGTCTCTGAGTTTATTCTATTTTTAGTTTATTAAATTAAACTTCTTGAATGTGTAGGTTACACTTTTTCATGAAATTTGGGATGCTTTTAGACACCATTACTTCAAATATTCGTTGTCTTTTTCTTTCTCCCTCTTCTCCTTCTGATACTTCCATAATACATATGTTGATTGCCCTGTTCATGTCTCACATGTCTCTGTAACTATGCTTACTTTTCTGTATTCATTTCCTTTCTGTTTCATATGGTTTGGATCTGTATCCCCACCCAATTCCCATATTCAATTGTAATCCCCAATGTTGGAAGTGGGGCCTTGTTGGAGGTGATTGGATCATGGGGGTGGTTTCTCATGGTTTAACACCATCCCCCCTTGGTGCTTGCATCACTATAGTGAGTTATTGTGAGATCTGATTGTTTAGAAGTGTGTGGAACTGGCCAGGCACAGTGGTTCATGCCTGTAATCCCAGCACTTTGGGAGGCCAAGGCTAGTGGATCACAAGGTCAGGAGATCGAGACCATGCTGGCCAACACGGTGAAACCTCATCTCTACTAAAAAAATACAAAAATTGGCTGGGCGTATTGGAGTGTGCCTGTAATTCCAGCCACTCAGGAGGCTGAGGCAGGAGAATGGCATGAACCCAGGAGGCAGAGATTGCAGTGAGCCTGATTGCACCACTGCACTCCAGCCTGGTGACAGAGTGAGACTCCGTTTCAAAACAAAACAAAACAAAACAAAACAGTGGCAACTTCTACTTCTCTCTCTTGGTCCTGGTCCTGCCATGTAAAACATCTGCTCCCACTTTGCCTACCACCATGAGTAAAAGCACTTTGAGGACTCCCCAGAAGCAAAAAATGAAACATTTCTGAGTTTGGCTTCCAGATGGGTCAGTTTGGTATGTAAGTGTAGGCCAAATATGGATACCAGCTACACTATAACCATATTCAAAGATGCCTTTAAAAACTGTAGTACATAAAAAATCTTTCCAGTGGGGAGAGTGATTGTGATGCATCCAGGCATTGACTTAGTATGAAAAGAGAAGTGACCCAAGGTTAGAATGCACAAACACACTCATGGAAAAAGAGTGGAAGATCGTGAACAGGAAGACGTGGGATAAAGGTATGTGGTTGGACATATGGGAGTGAATGAAGTTTGAGGATCTTTGTATTGCACATAATAACCACTAGCAAATATCAACCAGTGAGGAGGCACAAACAACCAAGTAGACAAAATCACCTAGCCAATTTTCATTAGCCAGACTCTTTCAACAACTACCCCAATGCTGGCAAAATAGGCTCATGGATGAAGTGGCCACAATATCTACTTCATAGTAGATATAGGAACTGTGCTTAGGCCCAAAATTGTGAACTCCCACTTATGTCACCTGATCTAGCTTAGCCCATGAATTTCCTACCTACTAGCAACAGACTAATTCTGAAACCCCAATAAGAACCATTTCTTCAGGAGACCAACCTGACACTTGATAGAAAGTTGATTATAACAGGACCTCCGTTCCAGAATAGCCAGTGTTTTTTTTTTTATACAGACATGTATCGTGGTTATTGGTTTTCTTTTTTTGTCAATAGAATTTTGATCAGCACATTATTGAGAGACTTAGAGAGTATTTTATTCATTGGCTTGTGGTCCCACGCAAAATTGTGTCAGACGAGATAAACTATTTTACAGCAAAGGGTGTGTGGAAATGGGTCTATTGCTGTGAGAGCTATTGCTAATGTCACTCCAAGTTGCTGGCTTGAGAGAACATTGAAACAGCCTGTTGAAGGTATAGCTGGTGCACTAACTTGGCAGCAATATTCTGCTAGAAAAAGCACTATAGTCTAGGTTGCATTGTATGCATTTACATAAAGATCTATATGTAGTGCATGCCTTCGATGGAAGGAATGCATGAGTTCAGAAACCAAAGTGTAGAAAGAAGAATGGTACCTCATACCATTAATTTCAGAGACTGATGAGGAATTTGCATATCTTGTCTTTACAAATCTGAGTTCTGCATGGCTACAAGTCCTGATTACCAAAGGGGGAACATTTTTACCAGTGGTACAAAAATAGTGCCATTGAATCATAAACTATCACTGCTCCCTGGGCAGTTTGAGCTCTGTTTCTTTGGGAACCAGCAGACAAAAGTAAGGTTATCATCTATTCAGACTGCTGTTTCACAATACAGATAGTGACATAAATAAAAACAGGTAATCTATGTGAGTTCCTCCTATGATCTACTTGTGTCAACCCAAAATTCATATATTGAAACCCTAATACTCAATGTGAGGGCATTTGAACATGGGACCTTTGGGAGATAATTAGGTCATCAGGATAGAATCCTCATGCTGGGATTAGTACACTTATCAGAACAGGCAGAAGAGAGCTTACATCCTTTCTCTTTGCTCTCAGCCATGTGGGAATATAACAAGAATATGGTTGTCTGTTAACCAATAATTGGGCCCTCACTGGACATAAGGTTTGCTGGCACTTTTATTTTGGACTTCCCAGTCATCAGAACTGTGAGAAATGAATGTGTTGCTTATGCTACACAATCTATGCTAGTTTTGTTATAGTAGACTGGACTAAGAATGGCTCTTGGTTCTTTCTTGCTTTATTGTGACTATAAATGGACAGTGATAGCAATCTCAGCTGGAGAAGAACACAATTATCATGGTTCAGGGATTTCAGAGATGAGTGTTTGCTTCACACCATCAGGTAAGCTTCCAAGGTCAGCAGAGTTGGTAGCTGAGAGTGAGGGAATTCTAGAATGGATAGCAGAGAAGAAAGACGATGAGAATCAATTGCCTTCCTAAGGTTAACTTTCACTCCCTCCCTCTTCTGTTCTCCTTCAGAAAAAGAGGCCTGCAGCAATCCTGGAGAGTCTGTCCCTCTAATATTTGTGGAAAAGTCAGTAGAAGAGACATCATGGTGAACTATGGTAGACATAGAAATATATCATGCAGATACTACTTCAGAGATCTTGATGTCCAGCTGCGGTCATTGCAGTCAACAGGCAGCCTCCAGATCTCAGCTCCTTCAGGATTTGCCTTAGTTGCCCAAAGCTGTTTCACTCCAGGTCACAACATCCCTTTGGAAGCCCACAGCTGATGACTGAGGGTTAGATATCTAAGGTCTGGCCATTTTAGCCTGGCATCAAACACCCTGACAGGTAATATTCCCTTTAGAGGTGTTCACCAGGTTGGCCAAGACTTTGTTAGGTCTGCATTGCAGTTAAACTTCTTCCCCTGTTCACTTCTGCTTGCTATATCTTTCACAGACTCACAGATTTCTGTTATTTTTAATCAAAGTATTTCATAGAAAGGGGACTCTGAAAAAAAATAAAAACTTTTGTTTGTGGCCCTGATACGTAACCTAGAGGCAGCCACTAGGGGACATAACCTGTGCAGTCCATTTCTTGGATAGTTATCTTACTCTATACTAAATTCTGCTGGAGAACACTGGTCTCTGATTCCTTCTCTCATACCAATGACCCCTCACGGCTCGCTTAGTGTGCCAGTAACATTCACTATTAATTTCTAGAAATGAGATGCTTTATATAAGAAAATATAACAAGTTGATCTTGATTGTAACTAGTTTTAACAATTGATGTATTTATTTTGTGTACTGAGAGAGATGCCATTCACCTTTTTTGTTTCCTGAGACGACTTGTATTACTTTCTTGGCAAGCATTTGGAACACCTGCACATAAACGACAGGTAAAATACAGAATAGAGCCTTCTATATTAATTTTCTTGGTAGCAATTAGTTGTACTTGTGTTTATTCTCAGAAAGCTTCTGAACTACTGCTCAAAGCCAGCCCAATTTTGATGAAGGAGACTGATTTCTTGGCAACGTTTTCAATCTTTGTACCCCATGCTGATAGCAGCTGGATCAGAAATACACTCAGCATTGCTTTCGTGCTTGACAGTTATAGTTGTGACTATGTTAATTACCATCCTGTCTAACAGCACAATAGGGACACTGTGTAGCTCTGAGAGTGATTATAGTCTTGCCTTCTGCAGAAAGACTTTCTTGGAAACCATGAGTAATTTGTAATTAAAGAAGAAGTTCCAATCATCCTTGGTAAATATATCTTTTTTCTAGAATAAAATTCTGTTTCACTTTCATTTTGGTTAGGTATTTTGCAAGTTAGCTATACCTGGGAATGGGATCCCAAGGGTCTCTTGTTCGGTAGTCTGTGACAGTTAAGGAAAAGAAAATGTCTTATTATAAAATGTGCCTTGTTTTATAATAAAAATGTAAAATTAGTTTGTTTTACATTTAAATAAATATTATTTTATATATGTAAAATTTTATAATAAGGTACAATGTGCATAATTATATAATATATATTATAATTATATATACTAAGATTTATATGCATTAAATATATAAAATAATATATATTTAAATGTAAAATAAAGTAACTAATATTTTCATCTTACAAATACATTCTGTTTAGGAGTGTAAAAAATTATAACCCATTGAATTATAAAGTGCAAAATGAACAACCATGTAGATCAAGAAATAAAACATGCCACCACCACAAAATTCTCCCTCATATCCAGTACTGATCATGTCCAAACACTGATTCACCACCCCAGCCTCCAAAGTAAACATACTTCTAACTTTTATAATATATGCTTTTTTTCTTTGCAGTTTTTTCACTGAAGCACAAATCTCTAATCGTTACACTATAGTTTCATCTCTTGTCAAACTTCATATAAATCAAATCATACAGTAAATGATTCATTTTATCTGCTTCTTTTGCTCAATGTTTATGTTTAGTGAGACTCATTGATGTTGTTGCATGTAGCAGTTTGTTCACCTTCATTGATGCAGAGTATTCTATTATTTTATTATTCTACAAATTGTGATCTATTTTGTTTTATTTTTTAATTGATACATAATAGATGTACATAATTTTGGGATCTATGTGATGATTTAATACATTCATATAATTGGTAAAGATCAAATCTGTGTACTTGGATATCCATTACCTTTAATGTTTGTCTTTTCTTTATACCAAAACCATTCGAATTCTATTTTGAAATTGAATTCAAACTCACAAAACTATTTTGAAATGTATAATAGATGACTGCAAGTTATATTAACTCTACTGATCTATCTAACACTGGTTTTCATTTCTTCAATTGGAATTGTATTTGTACCCATTTAGCAACCTCTCTTCATCTTCCTCTTTTTTAATGTTGATAGACAATTGGCCTTTCTCCAGTTTTAAGTGTTTGTGAATAATATTCAGTTTTGTATATATCTTTTGCTGCATGTGTCCCAATCTTTCTTCATTATATAGATGGGACTGGAATTTCTATTATAGTGTGTGTGTATTTTCAATAGTAGTAGCTTACTCCAACCTGTTCTCAAAATGGTTGTCCTAATTTATAATTGCACCAGCATTGTGTGATAGTTTCTGTTAATCTATATCCCTGTTAAAATGTTTCAGTCTCAATTTTAGTCATTAATGGGTTTTTAGTGGTATTTCTTTGGGATTTTCATTTGTAGTTCTCTGATTACTTCTAAGATGAAAATATTTTCATTTATTTATTTGCCATTAGTGCTGTCCTTTTTATGAAGTAATTGTTTAACTATCTTGCTTACTTTGGCTAGCTTTTTATTTTTGATTTGTAGGTGTTCATTATATTCATATATGTGTGTTATATTTTCTTCTGTACATTGGCTTGCCTTTATCTTCTTTGATTATATCTTTTGAAGGATATAAGTTTTTAATTTTTATGTAGTCCAATTAAGAAATTTTTCTGGTTTAGGCTTTTTGTGTTTTGTTTAGAAAGCTTTTTCCTACCCCAAGGTCATAAAGATTTTCTCTTACAGTACATTCCGAAATTTTCTAGTTTTGTCTTTTACATTTACACCTATATTATACCTAGTTTTGATATTTATTTATGATGTGACACAAGAGTACATTTAATTTTTTCCAATATTTTATCCAGTTGTTTTAGTGATAATTCTTTTGTCTTCGTCTATCTGAATAGTATTTTGACTATTCTGAGTCTGTTGCATTCAATTTAAATTTTAAGAAAATTTGTAAAGATAGACACATACTACCACACCCCACACCCGTATATCTTGTTGTAACTTCATTGACTTTTTTAGAAGTTTTAGAAGAATCTAAGGATTTATTTCTTCATAATATAAAGTCTTTCCCAAATAAACATGTTTTACCCCTACATTTCTATAAGTATTTATTAATTTCTTTCAATAACGTTTTATTGTTTTGTTTGTAGAAAACTTACACATCTGGTCTAGATTTACTATATTTCATAACTTTGATGCCACAGTAAATAGTATGTCCTTTAACATTTTTATTTTCTAGTCAATTGTTATGGGAACTTTCAGAAACATAATAGATTATTTCATCTGTATTTTATTTTATTTGTTTAATTTCCAACTTTTATTTTCAGTTCAGGGGTACGTGTGCAGGATGTGCAGGTCTGATACATAGGTAAATGTGTTCCGTGGTGGTTTGCTGCACAGATCATCCCATCAGCCAGGTATTAAGCTCAGCATCCATTAGCTATTCGTATGATCCTCTCCCTCCTCCCACCCACTACCCTCTGACAGGCCCCGGTGTGTGTTGTTCCCCAACATATGTCCATATGTTTTCATTATTTAGATCCCACTTATATGTGAGAACATGCAGTATTTGGTTTTTTGTTCCTGCGTTAGTTTGCTAAGGATAGTGGCCTCCACCTCTATCTGTATCCCTGCAAAGAGCATGATCTAGTTGCTTTTTATTGCTGCATAGTATTCCAGGGTGTATATGTACCACATTTTATCCAGTCTGTCATTGATGCGCCTTAGGTTTATTCCACGTTCTTGCTGTTGTGAATAGTGCTATAATGAACATGCATGTGCATGTGTCTTTATAATTTGGGTATAAAATAAAAATTTTATGGGCATATAAAATGATTTATATTCCTTTATAAATGCCAGTAATGGCATTGCTGTATCCAACAGTATTTCTGCCTCTAGATCTTTGAAGAATTGCCACACTGTCTTGCACAATGATTGAAATAATTTACCCTCCTATCAACATTATAAAAGCATTCCCTTTTCTCCACAACCTCAACAGCATCTGTTGTTTTTTGACTTGTTAGTAATAGCCATTCTGACTTATGTGAGGTATCTCATTGTGGTTTTGATTTTCATTTCTCTAATGATCGGTTATGTTGAGTTTTTCATGTTTCTTGGTTGCATATATATATATGTGTGTGTGTGTGTGTGTCTGTGTATATGTGTGTGTGTGTGTACATATATATATATATTTGAGAAGTGTCTGTTCATGTCCTTTGCCCACTTTTTAATTTTTTTTCTTGTAAACTTGTTAAGTTCCTTATAGATGCTGGAGATTAATTTCTGTCAGATACATAGTTGGAAAAATTTTTCTCTGACTCTGTAAGTTTACTGTTTCCTCTGTTGATACTTTCTTTTGCTGTGCAGAAGCTCTTTAGTTTAATCAATTTTTGTCAATTTTTGCTTTTGTTGCAATTGCTTTTGGTGTCTTTGTCATGAAATCTTTGCCTGTGACTATATCCTGAATGATATTATCTAGGTTTACTTCTAGGGTTTTTACAGCTTTGGGTTTTCCCTTTAAGCCTTTAATCCATCTTGACCTGATTTTTGTATATGGTATAAGGAAGAGGTCCAGTTTCAATTTTCTGCATATGGCTGGACAATTGTACCAGCATCATTTATTAAATAGAGAAAACTTTTTCCAGTGCTTGTTTTTGTCAGGTTTTTTTTTAAAGAACAGATAGTTGTAGGCATGCACTATTATTTCTGGGTTCTCTATCCTGTTCCATTGGTCTATGTGTCTGTTCTTATACCAGCACCATGCTGTTTTGGTTACTGTAGCCCTATAGCAAGGATTTAAGTGAGGTAGCATGATGCCTCCAGCTTTGCTCTTTTTGCGTAGGATTATTCTTTTTGTGCCATTTGTGAATGGGATTGCATTCCTGATTTGGTTCTTGGCTTGACTGTTGTTGGTATATTAGAATGTCAGAGATTTTTGCACATTGATTTTGTATCCTGAAAGTATGTTGAAGTTGCTTATCGCTTAAGAAGCTTTTGGGCTGAGACAAAATGATGGAGTTTTCTAGATAATAAGAACATGCCATCTACTTTGACTTCCTCTCTTTCTATTTGAATACCATTTATTTCTTTCTCTTGCCTGATTGCCCTGGCAGGAATTTCCAATACTGTATTGAATAGGATTGGTGAAAGAGGGCAACCTTGTCTTGTGCTGGATTTCAGTGGGAATGCTTTCAGCTTTTGTCTCTACAGTATGATATTGGCTGTGGGTTTGTCATACATGTGTCTCATTATTTTGAGGTATGTTCCTTCAATACTTAGTTTATTGAAAGTTTTTAACATGAAGGGATGTTGAATTTTATTAAAGGCTTTTCTGCATTCATTGAGATAATCCTGTGGTTTTTATCTTTATTTCTGTTTATGTGCTGAATTACATTTATTGATTTGCGTATGTTGAACCAGCCTTGCATCCCGGGGATGAAGCCTATTTAATTGTGGTGGATAAGCTTTTTGATGTGCTGCTGGATTCAGTTTGCCAGTATGTTGTTGAGGATTTTTGCATCAATGTTCCTTGAGGATATTGGCCTGACATTTTCTTTCTTTGTATCTCTGCCAGCTTTTTGTATCAGGATGATGCTGGCCACATAGAATGAATTAGGGAGGAAACCCTCCTATTCAGTTGCTTGGAATAGTTTCAGTAGGAATGCTACCAGCTCTTCTTTGTACCTCTGGTGGAATACAGCTGTGAATCTATCTGCTCCTGTTTTTTTTTTTTTTTTTGATAAGCTATTCATTACTGCCTCAATTTCAGAACTTGTTATTCCTCTATTTAGGGATTCAATTTCCTCCTAGTCTTGGGAGGGTGTATGTGTCTAGGAATTTATCCTTTTTTTTCTTTTTCTCATTTTTATTACACTTTAAGTTCTAGGGTACATGTGCACAACGTGCAGGTTTGTTACATATGTATACATGTGCCATGTTGGTGTGCTGCACCCATTCACTCATCATTTCCATTAGGTATATCTCCTAATGCTATCCCTCCCCACTCCTCCCACCCCACAGCAGGCCCCAGTGTGTGATGCTCCTCTTCCTGTGTCCACGTGTTCTCATTGTTCAATTCCAACCTATAAGTGAGAACATCTGGTGTTTGGTTTTCTGTTCTTGCGATAGCTTGCTGAGAATGATGGCTTCCAGCTGCATTCATGTCCCTACAAAGGACATGAACTCATCCTTTTTTATGGCTGCATAGTATTCCATGGTGTATATGTGCCACATTTTCTTAATCCAGTGTGATGTTGATGGACATTTGGGTTGATTCCAAGTCTTTGCTATTGTGAATAGTGCCTCAATAAACATACGTGTGCATGTATCTTTATAGCAGCATGATTTATAATCATTTGGGTATATACCCAGTAATGGGATGGCTGGGTCAAATGGTATTTCTAGTTCTAGATCCTTAAGGAATCGCCACACTGTCTTCCACAATGGTTGAACAAGTTTACAGTCCCACCAACAGTGTAAAAGTGTTCCTATTTCTCCACATACTCTCCAGCACCTGTTGTTTCCTTAATGATTGCCATTCTAGCTGGTATGAGATGATATCTCATTGTGATTTTGATTTGCATTTCTCTGGTGGCCAGTGATGATGAGCATTTTTTCATGTGTCTGTTGGTTGTATGAATGCCTTCTTTTGCGAAGTGTCTGTTCATATCCTTTGCCCACTTTTCGATGGTTTTTTTTTTTTTTTTCTTGTAAATCTGTTTGAGTTCTTTGTAGGTTCTGGATATTAGCCCTTTGTCAGATGAGTAGATTGCAAAAATTTTTTCTCCCGTTCTGTAGGTTGCCTGTTCACTCTGATGGTAATTTCTTTTGCTGTGAAGTAGCTCTTTAGTTTAATTAGATCCCATTTGTCAATTTTGGCTTTTGTTGCATTGCTTTTGGTGTTTTAGACATGAAGTCCTTGCCCATGCCTATGTCCTGAATGGTATTGCCTAGGTTTTCTTCTAGGGTTTTTATGGTATTAGGTCTAACATTCAAGTCTCTAATCCATCTTGAATTAATCTTCGTATAAGGAGTAAGGAAGGGATCCAGTTTCAGCTTTCTACTTATGGCTAGCCAATTTTCCCAGCAACATTTATTAAATAGGGAATCCTTTCCCCATTTCTTGTTTTTGTCAGGTTTATCAAAGATCAGGTGGTTGTAGATGTGTGGTATTATTTGTGAGGGCTCTGTTCTGTTCCATTGGTCTATATCTCTGTTTTGGTACCATTACCATGCTGTTTTGGTTACTGTAGGCTTGTAGTATAGTCTGAAGTCAGGTAGCATGATGCCTCTAGCTTTATTCTTTTGGCTTAGGACTGTCTTGGCAATGTGGGGTCTTTTTTGGTTCCATATGAACTTTAAAGTAGTTTTTTCCAACTCTGTGAAGAAAGTCATTGGTAGCTTAATGGGGATGGAATTGAATCTATTAATTACCTTGGGCAGTATGGTCATTTTCAAATATTGATTCTTCCTATCCATGAGCATGATATGTTCTTCCATTTGTTTGTGTCCTCTTTTATTTCACTGAGCAGTGGTTTGTAGTTCTCCTTGAAGAGGTCCTTTACATCCCATGTCAGTTGGATTCCTAGGTATTTTATTCTCTTTGAAGCAATTGTGATTGGGAGTTCACTCATGATTTGGCTGTTTCTCTGTTATTGGTGTATAAGAATGAGAATGACTTTTGCACATTGATTTTGTATCCTGGGAAGTTGCTGAAGTTGCTTATCAGCTTAAGGAGATTTTGGGCTGAGACAATGGGGTTTTCTAAATATACAGTCATGTCATCTGCAAACAGGAACAATTTGACTTCCTCTTTTACTAATCAAATACCCTTTATTTCTTTCTCTTGCCTGATTGCCCTGGCCAGAACTTCCAACACTATGTTGAATAGGAGTGGTGAGAAAGGGCATCCTGTCTTGTGCCAGTTTTCAAGGGAAATGCTTCTAGTTTTTGTCCATTCAGTATGATATTGGCTGTGGGTTTGTCATAAACAGCTCTTATTATTTCGAGATACGTTCCATCAATACTGAATTTATTTAGAGTTTTTAGCATGAAGGGCTGTTGAATTTTGTCAAAGGCCTTTTCTGCATCTATTGAGATAATCATGTGGTTTTTGTCTTTGGTTCTGTTTATATGCTGAAGTACATTTATTGTTTTGCATATGCTGAACTAGCCTTGCAACCCAGGAAGGATGCCCACTTGATCATGACAGATAAGCTTTTTGATGTACTGCTGGATTCGGTTTGCTAGTATTTTATTGAGGATTTTTGCATTGGTATTCATCAAGGATATTGGTCTAAAATTCTCTTTTTTTGTTGTGTCTCTGCCAGGCTTTGGTATCAGGATGATGTTGGCCTCATAAAATAAGTTAGGGAGGATTTCCTCTTTTCCTATTCATTGGAATAATTTCAGAGGAATGTTACCAGCTCCTCCTTGTACCTCTGGTAGAATTCGGCTGTGAATCTCTCTGGCCCTGGACTTTTTTTGGTTGGTAGGCAATTAATTATGCCTCAATTTCAGAGCCTGTTATTGGTCTACTCAGGGATCCAACTTCTTCCTGGTTTAGTCTTAGGAGAGTGTATGGGTCCAGGAATTTATCCATTTCTTCTAGGTTTTCTAGTTTATTTGCATAGAGGTGTTTATCCTATTCTCTGATGGTAGTTTGTATTTCTGTGGGGTCAGTGGTGATATCCCCTTATCATTTTCTATTGCGTCTATTTGATTCTTCTCTCTTTTCTTCTTTATTAGTCTTGCTAGCGGTCTATCAATTTTGTTGATATTTTCAAAAAACCAGCTCCTGGATTCATGGATTTTTTGAAGGATTTTTTTGTGTCTCTATTTCCTTCAATTCTACTCTGCTCTTAGCTATTTCTTGCCTCCTGCTAGCTTTTGAATGTGTTTGCTCTTGCTTCTCTAGTTCTTTTAATTGTAATGTTAGGGTGTCAATTTTAGATCTTTCCTGCTTTCTCTTGTGGGCATTTAGCACTATAAATTTCCCTCTACACACTGCTTTAAATGTGTCCCAGGGATTCTGGTAAGTTGTATCTTTGTTCTCATTGGTTTCAAAGAACATCTTTATTTCTGCCTTCATTTCATTATGTACCTAGGAGTCATTCAGGAGCAGGTTGATCAATTTCTGTGTAGTTGAGCGGTTTTGATTGATTTTCTAGTCCTGAGTTCTAGTTTGGTTGCACTGTGGTCTGAGAGACAGTTTGTTATAATTTCTGTTCTTTAACATTTGCTGAGGAGTGCTTTTACTTCCAACTACGTGGCCAATTTTGAAATAAGTGCAATGTGGTGCTGAGAAGAATGTATATTCTGTTGATTTGGGGTGGAGAGTTCTATAGATGTCTATTAGGTCCACTTGGTGCAGAGTGGAGTTCAATTCCTGAATATCCTTGTTAACTTTCTGTCTCGTTGATCTGTCTAATGTTGACAGTGGGGTGTTAAAGTCTCCCATTATTATTGTATGGGAGTCTAAGTCTCTTTGTAAGTCTCTAAGAACTTGCTTTATGAATCTGGGTGCTCCTGTATTGGGCGCATATATATTTCGGATAGTTAGCTCTTCCTGGTGAATTGATCTCTTTACCATTATGTAATGGCCTTCTTTGTCTCTTTTGATCTTTGATGGTTTAAAGTCTGTTTTATCAGAGACTAGGATTGCAACCTCTGCTTTTTTATGTTCTCCATTTGCTTGGTAGATCTTCCTCCATCCCTTTATTTTGAGCCCATATGTGTCTCTGCATATGCGATGGGTCTCCTGAATACAGCAAACTGATAGGTCTTGACTCTTTATGCAATCTGCCAGTCTGTGTCTTTTAATAGGACCATTTAGTCCATTTACATTTAAAGTTAATATTGTTATGTGTGAACTTGATCCATCATTATGCTATTAGCTGGTTATTTTGCTCATTAGTTTATGCAGTTTCTTCCTAGCATCGATGGTCTTTACATTTTGGCATGTTTTTGCAATGGCTGGTACTGGTTGTTCCTTTCCATGCTTAGTGCTTCCTTCAGGAGCTCTTGTAGAGCAGGCCTGGTGGTGACAAAAATCTCTCAGCATTTGTTTGTCTGTAAAGGATTTTATTTCTCCTTCACTTATGAAGCTTAGTTTAGCTGGATATGAAATTCTGGATTGAAAATTCTTCTCTTTAAGAATGTTGAATATTGGCCCCCCTCTCTTCTGGCTTGTAGAGTTTCTGCTGAGAAATCCACTGTTAGTCTGATGGGCTTCCCTTGTGGGTAACCTGAGCTTTCTCTCTGGCTGCCCTTAACATCTTTTCCTTCATTTCAACTTTGGTGAATCTGACAATTATGTGCCTTGGAGTTGCTCTTCTTGAGGACTATCTTTGTGGAATTATCTGTATTTCCTGAATTTGAATGTTAGCCTGCTTTGCTAGGTTGGGGAAGTTCTCCTGGATGATATCCTGCAGAGTGTTTTCCAACTTGGTTCTATTCTGCCCATCACTTTCAGGTACACCTATCATACATAAATTTGGTCTTTTCACATAGTCCCATATTTCTTGGAGTCTTTTTTCATTTATTTTTACTCTTTTTTCTCTAAACTTCTCTTCTTGCTTCATCTCATTCATTTGATCTTCAATCACTGATACCCTTTCTTTCAGTTGATGGAGTCAGTTACTGAAGCTTGTGCATTTGTCACGTAGTTCTCGTGTTATAGTTTACATCTCTATCAGTTCATTTAAGGACTTCTCTGCATTGGTTATTCTAGTTAGCCATTCATCAAATCTTTTTTCAAGATTTTTAGTTTCTTTGCACTGGGTTTGTAATTCCTCCTTTAGCTCAGAGAATTTCGATTGTCTGAAATCTTCTTCTCTCAACTCGTCAAAGTCATTCTCCACTTTGTTCCATTGTTGGTGAGGAGCTGTGTTTCTTTGGAGGGGGAGAGCTGCTTTTTTAAAGATTTTCCAGTTTATGTGCAGAGATAATATTCTATGATTTTTTTTGTATTTCTGTGGGGTCAGTGGTAATATCCACCTCATCATTTCTGATTGTATTTATTTGAATATTATCTCTTTTCTTTTTGTTAGTCTAGCTAGTGGTCTATTTTATTAATATTTTCAAAAAAACAGCCTTGGATACATTAATTTTTTGGAGGGTTTTTTTAATCTCTCTATGTCCTTCAGTTTAGCTCTGATCTTGGTTATTTCTTGTCTTCTGCAAGCATTGGGGAGTGTTTGGTCTTAGTTGTCTAGTTTTTTTTTGTTATGATATTAGGTTGTTAATTTGAGATATTTCCAGCTTTTCGATGTGGCATTTAGTGTTCTAAATTTCCTTTTTTTTTTTTTTTTTTTTTTTTTAAGATGGAATCTCATTCTGTCACCCTCCTGGAGTGCAGTGGCATAATCTCAGCTCACTACAAGCTCTGCCTACCAGATTCATGCCATTCTTCTGCCTCAGCCTCCCGAGTAGCTGGGACTACAGGTTTCCACCACCACACTTGGCTAATTTTTTTGTAGTTTTACTGGAGATGCAGTTTCACCATGATAGCCAGGATGGTCTTGATCTCCTGACCTCATGATCTGCCTGCCTTGGCCTCCCAAAGTACTGGGATTACAGGCATGAGCCACTGTACCCAAACATAAATTTCTTTCTTAATGCATCCCAGAGATTCCAGTATGTTGTCTCTTTGTTCTCATCAGTTTCAAAGTACTTCTTGATTTCTGCCTTAATTTTATTGTTTACCCAAAAGTAATTCAGAAGTAGGTTGTTCCATTTCTGTGCAATTATATGCTTTTGATTGAATTTTCTAATCTTAAATTCTAATTTGATTGTGCTATAGTCTCTGAGACTGTATGATTTAAGTTCTTTTGCATTTGCTGAAGAGTGTTTTCCTTCCATTTACGTGATTAATTTTGGAGTAAGTGCTGTGTGGCAATGAGAAGAATGTATATTTTATTGTTTTTGAGAGGAGAGTTACGTAGATATCTATCAGGTCCACTTAATCCAGAACTGAGTTCAGGTCCTGAATATTTTTGTTAATTTTCTGTTTTTAAGATCTAATATTGTCAGTGAGGTGTTAAGTTCTCCCACTATTATAGTGTGGGAGTCTAAGTCTCCTTGAAGGTCTCTAAGAACTTGCTGTACAAAACTGGGTGGTCCTAAACTGGGTTCATATATATTTAGGATAATTAACTCTTCTTGATGAATTGAACCCTTTACTGTTATGTAATGCCCTTATTTGTCCTTTTGCATCTTTGTTGGTTTAAAGTGTCTTTTTCTAGAGACTAAGATTGCAACCCCTGCTTTTTTCTGTATTCTATTTGCTTGATAATTTTTCCTCCATCACTTTGTTTTGCGCTTATGTGTGTCTTTGCATGTGAGATGAGTCTTTTGAAGGCAGCATACCATGAGTCTTGGTTCTTTATCCAGCTTGCCATTCTGGGTCTTTTATTTGGGGCATTTAGCACATTTACATTTAAGATTAGTATTGTTATGTGTGGATTTTATCCTGTCATCACGATGCTAGCTGATTATTTTGCAGACTTGTTTATATGGTTGCTTCATAGTGTCACTTGTCTGTGTACTTCAGTGTGTCTTTGTAGTGGCTGGTTATGATTTTTCCTTTCCATATTCGGTGCTTCCTTCAGGAGCTCTTGAAAGGCAGGTCTGGTGATAACAGATACCCTCAGCATTTGCTTGTCTGAAAAGGATCTTATTTCTCCTTCACTTATGAAACTTAGTATGGTCAGGTATGAAATTTTGTGTTGGAAATTTTTTTTTTTTTTTTTGAGAAAGTTGAATATTAGCCCCCAATCTCTTCTGGCTTGTAGAATTTCCACTGAGAGATCCTCTGTTAGTCTGATGGGCTTCCCTTTGTAAGTGACCTGACCTTTCTCTCTGGTTGCCCTTAACATTTTTTCTTTCATTTCGACTTTGGAGAATCTGATGATTATGTGTCTTGGAGCAGGTTTTTTCATGGAGTTCTCTGGATTTGCTGAATTTGATTGTTGGTCTACCTAGCTAGGTTGGGGAAGCTCTCCTGGATGATATCCTGAAGTATGTTTTCCAACTTGGTTCCATTCTCTCCATCTCTTTCAAGTACCCCAATTAGTCATAGATTTAGTCTCTTTACAGAATCCCGTATTTCTCTCTCATTCTTTTTCTCTCTTCTTGTCTGCCTGTCTTATTTTAGAAAGACAATCTTCCAGTTCTCAGATTCTTTCTTCTGCTTGGTCTATTCTGCTATTAATATTTGTGATTGCATTATGAAGTTCTTGTAGTATGTTTCTCAGCTCTATCAGGTTGGTTATATTCCTCTCTATACTGGCTATTTTGTATGTCAGTTCCTGCATTGTTTTATCATGATTTTTAACTTCTTTGCATTGGATTACAGCATGCTCCTTTAGCTCTGCAAAGTTCATTTTTATCCACATTCTGAAGCCTACTTCTATCTTTTCAGCCATCTCAGCCTCAGCCCAGTTCAGTACTCTTGCTGGAGCGGTGTTGTGATCATTTGAAGGAAAGGGGGGACTGTGGCTTTTTGAGTTTTCAGCATTTCTGTGCTACTTTTTTCTTATCTTTGTGGGCTTACCTACCTTTTATCTTTGAGGTTGCCAGGCTTTGGAGGGAGATGTTGCTTTTTTGTTGTTGTTTATTGTTTGTTTGTTTTTCTTTTAACAGTCTGGCCACTCATCCATAGAACTGCTGCATTTTATTGGGGTTCACTCCAGACCTTAGTTGCTTTGGCTTTTTCAGTACCTGGATATATCCCCAGTGAAGGCTGTGAAACAGCAAAGATGGCAGCCTGCGGCTTTCTCTGGAAGTCCTGTCCTAGGTGGGTATTGACCTGTTGCCAACCCGAATGCTTCTATGAAACGTGACAGAGAGCCCAACTGGGAGGTCTTACTCAGTCAGGAGGAACAGGATCATGGAACTGCTTAAAGAAGCAATCTGACTGAGTTTTGGTAGAGAAGCTGTGCTGTACTGGGGATCCCTTCAGCCCCCTATTGGTTTGGGCTCTCCAAGACTTGTATGCTGGATTGGCTGAGATGCCCAAACAGCAAAGGTGGCAGCCTACCCTGCCCCTCCACACACTCAATCACAGGGAGGAAACAGAGCTCTGTTGGCTGTAAAACACAGGCAGAGGTGGCCAGAAGCCCCAGCTGGGAGGACCTGCCAAATAAGGAGGAATGGATCCAGGTCCTGTTTAAAGAAGCAGTCTGTCCATGCCTGGACAAAACAGCCATGCTGTGGTGGGGAACCAGCTCTGCCCTGGTTGACTTGGACTCTCCAAAGCTGGCAGGCTGGACCACTGAGTCACCCAAACAGCAAAGATGATGGCCTGCCCCTCCCCCAGGTACTCTGTCCCAGGGAAAAATTAGAATTCTGTCCATAGTATATGGGTGGGCAGGGGTGGCTAGAGGCCTCGGCTGGGAGGTACCACTCAGTGAGGAGAATGGATACAGGTCCCACTATAAAAAGCTGTCTGGCCACTTTCTGGCAAAGCAGCTGTGTTGCACTAGGGGAACTCTTCCTTGACTGGACTGTTTGGACTCTGCAAAGCCTGCAGACTGGAACAGCTGAGTCGACCAAAAAGCAAAGATGGAAGCCTGTCCCTCCCCACTGGGGAATCTGTCCTGTCTCAGGTAGGCTCCATCCTGATGCCAGTGGCTGGCTGGAATTCCAAGCCAGTGGGTCTTATCTTGTGAGGTGCTGTGGAAGTAGGGCCCACAGACTGATGCTGCTTTACCCTTGGATTCTGTCCCCTTCCTAGGAGTATGTTTGGATTTCCTGCCTTTCCTGAGTTGCAGTCACCTTTGCTGGGAATCCTGGTATGTAAAGCTTCTGAATCTTTGTATATGCTTGAGCAGCTGCTCTGCTGAGACTCCACACAGCTAGCTGTGTGTCTGACCCAAGGCCTGGTGGCACAGTCTCACAAGGGGACCTCCTGATCCGAAGGTGACAAAGATCTATGGGAGAAGTGTGGCATCCTGGGGTTGCACATTGACTCACCACTTCCCTTGGCTGGGGATGGGGGTCACCTTGGCTCTATGTCACTCCCAGGTGGGCCGTCTCCCTGCCCTGCTTTTCTTTATTCTCCATGGGTCAAATTGTTTCCCTGATCAATCCCAGTGTGAGTACCTGGATATTTCAGGTGAAGGTGCTGTGTTTGCTTTCCCCTTTCATTTCTCTCTGTGAGTGTCACATACTGCAGCTGCTTCTAATTGGACATCTTCTATAACAGATGTTTCTATCTTGACCTTGTAAGCAATAACTTTCCTAAAATAATTTATTAATTTAAAAAATATATGTGTGGATTTTTTGTATTTTCTATGTGTATTGTGACTTTATGAGATAGTAAAAGATAATGATTAAGAGTATAGGTTACAGAACATGGCTCTCTGTATTTCAATGCCAGCTCTGCCACTTTCGGGTAGGTCTTTGGTAAAGCTGTTAAACTCTTTCAGTCTGTTATCTTATCTGTAAAAATACCATAATTATAGTGCTTACCTCATAAGGATTTTTTTGAGGTTTAATTCAGTGCTTAGTTGGGTGAGCTCCCTGAGAAAGCTAGTTAACTATATTTAGAAAACCAAGAGTACATCTGCGTATATATTTTTAAAATATTTTTTTATTTTAGAATAGTTTTAGATTTACAAAAAAATTACAAATATAGTACAGAGAGTTTCCATTACCCTCTAGACAGCTTCCACTGTTATTAATATCTAACATTAATACAGTACATTTATAAAAATTAATGAGAATTACACATTATTTTAAGTGAAGTCCATATTCAGATTTTCTTGGTTTTCAACTAATATCCTTTTTTTTTCTCTTCTGGAATTCCATCCAAGATAACACATTGCATTTAGTCGTGGTGTCTCTTTAGGCTACTCTAGACTATTGACAATTCTTCAGACTTCTCTTGCTTTTGATGACCTTGTTGGTTTTGAAAAATACTAGGCAGGTGTTTTGTAGAATATGCTTCAGCAGGCATGCAACTAATCTTCTTCACATGCTTCAAGTGGGATTATGTGTATTTGCGAGGAAATGAAGTGCCATTCTTATCACATCATATCAAGGGTACACACTATCAACATGCCTTGTCATTGTTGATATTAACATTGATCATCTGGCTAGATAGCATTTCTCAGGCTTCTCCACTGTCAGTTACCATCCCCCCCCAACCCTTTCTGTAATGTATTCTTTGCAAGGATGCCGCTATGTGCAGTCCACATCTCAGGAATGAGGAGCTATGCTCCACCGCCTTGTGTGCACAGATTCTAGATACATTATTTGAAGTACTTCTACAAGGAAGATTTGTCTCTTCTTATTTATTTATCCAATTGTTTATTTATGTTAGTATAAACTCATGAATATTTATTTTATGGGGCTGTAACACAATACTAGTTTATTAATTTTGTTATTCAAATTGTTCCAGTGCTGGTCACTGGGAGCTCCTTTAGTTAGCTCCCATGTCCCTTTGACATGGACATACTGCATAATGTGGGGTTTTTTTTTTTTTTTCTTTTTGAGCCATCATATAAAATAGAAAAAAATTTATAAACCTCTAATAGAAATGTCTTAGTCCATTCAGGCTGCTATAACAAACTACCATAGACTGGGTGGCTTATAAATAAAGAAATGTTTTTATCATAGTTTTGGAGGCTGGGAAATCCAAGATAAAAATGCCAACAGATATGGTGTCTGGTAAGAGCCTGTTTTTTGGTTCATAGATGGTGCCTTCTTGCTGTGTCCTCACATGGTGGAAGGGGCAAGGTAGCTTTCTTGGGTTTCTTTTCTAAGGGCACTAATCTCATTAATTAGAACTGGGCCCTCATGACTTAATCACCTTCCAAAGGGATGCACTTGCTAATACCATTACCTTGAAGATTAGGATTTCACCATATAAAATTTTGGAAAACAGCAACATTCAGACCTTATCAGGAAAACAAGAAAAACCGTAAAACAATAAGCTCATGGATACATTCTAAAGAACTGAATTTTTAATGTTCTGTGCAAAAAAAGTGAGAAAACACTCAATTGCCTTAAAGTATATGATGTGATGTATCCTAGTTGTTAGAATTAGTACTAGTAAGCACAGGGTAATGGGAAATGGAGAAGAATTTAGAAATTTATTTTTGAGTATATGGCTTGTGGAGACTCTGGAATTGCAAAGGCAATCTATCTCTGATTTTTACACTACAGGAGGAGAAGGCGGATGCAGAGGAGTTGGAGGAAGAGGAGAAGGAGGGAGGCTTTGGGTAACTGTGATGGGAGCTAATTTTTAGTGAGTACTTATGCTATATTCCTGGCACTTTGCATATGTTATATCATTTGAAAAATAGCCACCTTCCTCAGTTTTTTTTTCTGCTCCAAGTTTGGGGAATACATTTAACAGACTTGTTCTCATGCTGCACTGTGGTTCTGTGAATCATCAAAAGCCAACTGAAGAGTTTCAGAAGCATTAGTTATTTTTATAGAAATAACTAATTCCTATAGAAATCTGAATTCTATAGGAATGACTTTTTTTTTTTTTTTTTTTTTTTTTGCTACTCTGATACTCCCCTTTGTAAATTTCTAATAATAAGCAGTGAGGTACAAAGAATAGAATGTAGAGCACAGCTTGATCCAAATACAATTTTGAAGTGATCTTTACTTTGCAGTTTCTAAAAGCACACCACTAACTTTTATAATGTAATCTGCTGTTGCTGATAAACACAATTCAAGAGAGTGAGACCATGAAATTTGACTCATGTGTGATGCATGATGCTTGGGGACTCCAACTGAGACCAATCTATTTTCCCTGTTGTGGCACCGACCTTGGATTATCACCTGTATTTGGTTCAAGTAATGAGATTCTCAGGTGGAATAACACATTCATTTTCCCCTAGAATTTAAAAGATCTCCGGGACAAGTTATGCTATTACCAGGCAAGACAGGGATCCTTGATTTCCAGGTCTCCCTTGTTCTCTTGACAACTTAACCATTCCAGACTTTTGCGTCTGACTTCTAGCCCAGAATAAACACCTAGAGGTTTTTTGGGCTCCTGAAATATCTTCAAAACCACCTAGAGAGGATATTTACCTAGCTTTTTTCTTCTTTCTTTCTCCTAGCAAAGATTCTTTAAACTATATTTAAATTTAGGTACATTTAACCTACACTTAGAGAAAGACGAACCCACCTGCATTTTTTTTTTTTTTCATTTTAAACAAGAAGTTTATTTAAACAACAAGACGCTTGACTTGAAGGGAAAACTATCTAAGATTCTTTTTTGTTTTAGAGTAATTTATCCCTACTTAAAGACAGATTGCCCTACATGTAACAGCTACGTACAAAAAAGTTATAAAATTGTCCTTGGTTTTACAATGATAAATGAAAAACATTAAAATTCTCCAATTGAACAAGGTATGCAAGAATTTTTATGTTGTGTGTTTTTGTTAAAACAGTGAGAGCAAAATAACTTACTGGAATATAAAGATAAGAGCTGGATGAGCATGCCACTAATGGAGAAAGGGGGTATTTTCACAGAATCAGTATTTTTCCCCATCCCGTCTCCACTTGATGTCAATTAAAACATACCATTGGCTGTTTAGTTAAAAAAAAAAAAAAAATGCAATATGCTTGTGCACATATACCAGTTACTTTATGTACAATAAAGGAATGGGGAAGGGGGAAATGAAAGAATAGAGAAAACTATACGGTAGTAGTCAGGATGTGGTGGAACCAAATTGCAGTTTTCTAATTGAGAATGTAATCTTGGTCTTTAAAGAACAGAGTTCTGGAGTAAAGAAGCAGGTTCCCTTTTCAGTAGACGCCTCCCGTCTGCTGTTGGAACACATCAATTGTATCTTCATCCTCCATTTCCAACTGTGCAGGTGTGTCTGTTTCATTGATTGGTTGCCCGTCGAATCGGAATCTGATCTGCCTCATTGACAACCCCTGTCGTTCACAATAGGCTTTCATTAGTTTACTAAGTGGTGTATGCCTCTTAATCTTAAACTGCACCACAGAACCATCCTGCCCCGCCACCTTCAAATTAATATGATCGTTGTTCTCAGTCTTGACTCCTTCCTTGGGCTTTTCGTCGGCCATGGCGAGCGCCGGAGTCTCCTCAGCTGCCGCTTCACAAAAGAGGTACCAGGTCCGCACCAAATGAGCACACAAGCAGCACCAGGAGCGGCAGAAGAAGGAGGCGGCAGCGGTGGACGAGACCCACCTGCATTTTATGACCTGTTTAAATACAAGGTTTGTTGTTGTTGTTGTTGTTGTTGTTTTTGAGATGGTGTTACACTCTTTTTGCCCAGGCTGGTGTGCAATGGCGCAATCTTGGTTCACTGCAACCTCCACCTCCTGGGTTCAAGCGATTCTTCTGTCTCAGCCTCCCAAGTAGCTAGGATTACAGGTGTCCACCACCATGCCTGGCTATTTTGTTTGTATTTTTAGTAGAGACGGGGTTTCACCATGTTGGCCAGGCTGGTCTCCAACTCCTGACCTCAGGTGGTCTGCCCACATCTGCCTCCTGAAGTGCTGAGTTTATAGGTGTGAGCCACAGTGCTGGCCATTTTTTTTTTCTTTTTAGACAGTATGTCACTCTGGTTGCCCAAGTGGGAGTGCAGTGGTGCAATCCTGGCTCACTGAAGCCTCAACTTCCCAAACTCAGGTAATTCTCACACCTCAGCCTCCCAAGTAGCTTGGAGTATACGCCCGTGCCAACACACCCAGCTATTTGTTTGTTTGTTTGTTTTTCTGTATTTTTAGTAGAGATAGGGTTTTGCCATGTAGCCCTGGCTGTTCTCAAACTCCTGGGCTCAAGAAATCTGCTCACCTCAGGCTCTCAAAGTGCTAGGATTATAGGCATGAGTCACCACACCCTGACTTAAATACAATTTCTATAAAGTTGGTGCATTAGTATTCTAGGGTTTTTGTAACAAATTACTATTTAATTTGGCGACTTTAAACAACAGAAATTTATTCTCTCAGTTCTGGAGGCAAGAAATCTGATATCACTGTGTTGGCAGTGCCATACTCCCTCTGAGGGCTCCAGGGAAAAATCCTTCCTTGTTTCTCTGTAGCATCTGCTGGCTCCCCACAATCCTTGGCTTGTTAGCTGCATCACTCTAATCTCTGCCTCCATCTTCAAATGGCTTTCTCCTCTGTGTGTCTGTGTGTGCTTCTCCTCCTCTTAGATGGTCGAAAGTCATTGGATTTAGACTCTACTCTTATTTATTTTTCATTTACTTTTAAAAATTTTTTTGTGGGTACATAGTAGGTGTATATATTTATGGAGCAAATGAGATGTTTTGATACAGGCATCTACCCTCATTTAGTATGACCTCATCTTACCCTGACTCATTATGTTTGTAAAGATGCTATTTCCAAATAAGTTCACATTTTGAAGCTCCAAGTGGACCTGAATTTTTGAGGATACTATTCAACCCACTATTACTATTAGAAGCAAAGTAGACAGTAGACGTAGAATCAGGGGCAGGTTAAAGAGTCTTCTGAGATTCCATGTGGAAAACACTGATAAATGTTGGCTGACGAATGGAGAGTGAGAGCAAGGCTAAAACCTCTAAAACACACTTATGTGTTGTGTGCATTACATCTCAGTTCCCAAATGTATATACATAGGTGTTATATCAGGAATATGTTTCTGTGTGCATTTGTCCCATTACTAGTTCACAAAGAACATTGTATAAATATTAACTTGGCTATGTATTTATATGTGCAGTGTATAAGAAAATTAAGACACACTATCTATTTTGTAAGTAAATGCAAACACTTAGCTGTGAATTTATCAGCAAATATATATGTTTATGTGCAAATGTTAACAGAGGTACATGTAAGTCATCTTTTTATTTTTTTAATATATAACCATTGACAGTATCATTCATTTAAAGTAGGACATGTGTACAATTGCAGCAGGACGAGCCACAGACAAGAACCCCCAGACACCGAGTTGTGGAAGGAAAGGGCTTTACTCAGCAGGGAGTGTTGGCGGGCTCACCTCTCCAAAACTAACCTCCCTGAGTGAGCAATTCCTGTCCCTTTTAAGGGCTTACAGCTCTATGGGGGTCCATGTGAGAGGGTCGTGATTGATTGAACAAGCAGTGGTTACGTGACTGGGGGCTGCATGCACTGATAATCAGAATGGAACAGAACAGGACAGGGATTTTCACAGTGCTCTTCCACACAATGTCTGGAATCTATAGACACTGGTTAGGTCAGGGGTTGGTCTTTAACTACCAGGCCCAGGGCGTGGCTCTGGGCTGTCTGCCTGTGGATTTCATTTCTGCCTTTTAGTTTTTACTTCTTTTTTCTTTGGAGGCAGAAATTGGGCATAAGACAATATGAGGCATGGTCTCCTCCCTTATTCCCCCACTTTGAGAACCTCCCTCATTAGTGGGAGTTCTCACTTTCATCCTCACTACCCATGTCTTCTTGCAAGTCAGATCTATAGTGATTCATATAGTACGCTTGTGCTGAAACATTTTGATGGGACTAAGGTAGTAACAAAACTTTTCATTACTTGAAGGAGAAAAGGCAGCACACAGGGAAGCAACAAGCAGATTTCTATTACTATTATAATTCCTATTATAGTAGTTTTAAATTCTCCTAGTGCTGTAAACCATTTTCCAAACATGGACCTAGGATTAAACCCGTACCACAACTGCATGGGCACATGTGCCAGCTTTGTTGTATCTTTATATCTTCAACTACTTGCCCTTGGTCATCTATATGCAGACAGCAACTGGTCAGGTTAAACTTTCCACAGTCCCATCCTTTAGATGCTAGCAAGTAGTCTAGGGCTAGTCTATTTTTATAGATAGCACTTTTCATCTGAGTTTCTTGCTGGGCCAGAATAGTTAAGGTTCTGCCGGTTTTATTAGTGATTATTTTTAAGACAGCTTGTAACTGTATGATTTGGTTGAACATGTAAATGGGAGTTCAGTATCCCCACACGCTGTCTTGTGCCCAAGTAGCAGGCCCATAATATTGTATGATTCTCTCAGGGGCCATTCATCATCTTTCCAATTTTCCGTAGCTATGCTTCTCTTTTCATGGGAATCATAGACAGGGAAACCCAGGAGTTTGCCTGTTTTTATGGGCAATAGGAAGAAAGATGGTTTAATAGTGCCAATAACACAACTGTCTGCCCACTGGTCAGGTAATTTAGCGTAAGCTCTATGCCCACAAATCCAGTATAATCCAGTGGGGGCTGTCCAGTGCCGGTTGGACTCTGGGTGGATTCACACGGTTTGCAACTTTGGGAATTTACTAAATGGATTCCTTTCTGTGTAACTTGAACTACACCAAGTGATCGTTTTTGTAGTACCATTATACAGTTTTTGCCCTAGACAACTAAGTCATCCTACGGGGTGAATGAATTCTTTTTCTTCTCTAATTATGCAATATTGTCCAATAATTGATGCTTTTAGGACCAGAAATTATCAGGGTGATTCCTCTGAGCTGGGAATTCATCAGGAACTGGGTCTGTAGGTACTAATTCTCAGACTTCCCATGGCCATTGATCTCCCATTACATTTCCTCCACATACATAACATGAAGTGACACTGAGAGATTTGGCTACATGCTCAGCTAATTGCAAAACCAAATTTCTTGTTTTTCTTGGAATTTCTGGTACTGGCACATTTAGTTCATCATAGAAAGTTTGAAACTCTGGCTCAGGAGAGCATTTGTAAACTGCTCCTCTAACTAAGATATTTACTTGAGGATCCAGTCTGGCCCCATCAATTCCTAGGGTCACATGCTCCCCTTTTTTTTTTCCAGCGAGGCTCAAAGGGGATTGGTTATTACTACCTCTAAGAGGTTACTTTGTCCTTCAGTACAGGAAGGGCCACTTTTTTTCTTTCTGAAGGTGGACTGGATCCTTTTCATTCTTTATCCAAGTGGCCCAAATGACACAAGACTAATATCCACATTTATTTCCACATAGTCCTAATTTATGACAAATGTACTTATTTGTGGTCATATAGCCTTTTTCCCAATTAAAAGGGCCACATCCCCTTCCTAACTTATTGCTATTAATGAAAGCACAGGCATCAAATTTGAAGATTATGTGTTTGGGCGCCCCTTTTTCTTTTGTTTTGGGTAATACTTTACTTGTACCAATTATGAGTCCCCACCAGTCTTCAGTCTTTAATCTAATTTCAAAAACTGTGGACATAGGAGGCTCAGAGGGGTTAAAACACACATCAGGCTTGTCACTTCCTGGGCTACATACCTTGCACTTGTGGCATTATACAAACAAGTCCTTTTTAGAATTCCACCACATTTATAATAACTATAGAACAAAAAGACAGTTTTAACTTTTTTCCCGACCTCAGTGACCTGATGTATACACTGGGAACAGTCTTTAGTTTGAGGAAGGTCAGTTGAAGTCCCTACTGTACAGGTCCAAAATTTAAGGAAAATAAGTCCCACAGTGAGTTTCCTCATGCTTCAGTCATGCGTGCACCATTTAGCTTCTGGGAGTGACTGGAGCAGGACTTGTCATCTTGATCAGAGCCACTTTGAAGAGATTGTTTGGGCTTGGTCTCGCCCCCCCAGGTCTCAGGTGCTGGGGGTTTCATGCGGCTGTGGTGGATCCAGGTTGGGATTCATTTTACTTTTATGGCTATGGGAATGGTCAAGATGATGTTCTAGGGTCCTTTTCACCATGGTTGCAAAGGGCCTACATTCTAATCCTTGATCTACACCTGATTACCTTTGCTATCTTCTGTACCAAATCAGCCACACACGCTGGCTCATTGTCTGAGCCAATTTCTAAGAGCAGTCCAGACCTAGGGATGAGATCTCCACATTTGGGCATCTCAGTGAAGTCTACTTGGAGATCTTCAAAGGGAGCTGCTCTATAAGCCTGAATACCAGGCGGGATGGTTGGACCTTGCCTAGCATTGTGCTGCTGGGAAGTGACACACTGCTGTGCCACTGTTTGGCAAGGGCTAACAGATGCAAGATGTAGAAGTACTGGCTTAACAACTTTTCAAGTGACTCTTGGCCTAGTTGGGTGGTCTCATGCACAGCCAGTACGATGTGGCTCCTAGCAGTTGTGGCATGGCTATTCTTCCATCCGATAACCAGATCCATCCTTCTTCTATTACCCACCCTCCCTCTGGTTGGTGAAATGCCAGGGAAAAAGGGATAGCCAATTGGACTAAAGCATAAGTGCCACTCCAGTTATTTGGCAGAGTGTCCAGCAAAAGTCCACCATAATACCACCACACATTCACTCAGGGATGAACAAGGACTGACTTACTGGTAAGCTCTTGAAACTTTTTAAGCTCACGGCATCCCTTCAGGTCTCCAAGGACATTAAGTTTCCTCCCTTAACGAAGTGAACTTAGTGTTGGGAGATGGAAGCTGGATGACCCTCAGGGGTTAACCTGCAGGGTGTCGAACTTCGGGATATAGCAGAGACAGCTTGGCACTACTCCAGGCTGTAGAATCCTGGAAAAGAGCTACCATGCAGCCCACGCCTAGTTGACTGGAGGACTACCCTAGTGAAAAGGGGACAATCTGGGCCTCTGGCTTGCCATGTACACAAGCATAACAATTGCTTTTGGTTAACATGCAGATGGAATATTTGATCCATTCCAACCAGGCATTTGCATCTTGGTATCCTGTCTTAATTGCCAAAGTTTGTTTTAAGTCTTTAACTTCTATGATCCTCTAATAAAATGAATGTATGACTTTAGGAAATTACAAACAATAGTTGAGGCAGTCCACCCTTGCTCTTTAGTGGTCCACAGAATGTTGGACCAAGTACGGCATAAAAGCTCTACATCGGGGGGAGACTCCTGGTTGAAACTAGGGTCTTTATCGAAATCTTCCTGGATTAAATGGTCCTAATTTACTGATGACTAGTCTGAGGAGAGTCGGGGGAACTAGGTGCTTTTCTGAAGTAGAGAGCTATCTTTGACTTGTCAAGTCCCCATAGTGTAACAAGGAAAGCAATAGTTTGAGGCAAAATTGACTTGCTCATGTTAATAACTAGATACTTAGCAATAGAGAGAGGAAAGAAGAAAGAGTAATAGAATAGATGAAAGAGTTAAATTTTTCTTAGCTTTAATTTGGTAGAGTTTTTCCCTGGGATTATGGCCCATGACTCTGGAGGGGGCGGCACTTTGACTCAGGTGTGATGAGTCCATTCCTTTTTGACTGTATGAAGAGCAGTCTTGGTGGTTAGCAGCACAAGGTCGGGTACTTCCTAGGCTGGCTCAAGGTTTTCTTCTTTCCACCCTTTGATGAGAAGGGTGTTCTTTAGGCTGGTGCTGATTTACTGGAAATTCTAGGGGTGGTACATGTGCTAAACCAAGTATATAATTTTCAAGAAATTGACCTTTTGTTTTAAATGTGGGGACATCAGCAGTGGACTTTGTAGTCCTTGGTGCCTTTTTACTGAGAAATTTCCTTTAGCTCCTACTTTTTATTAGCTTTTAGACCAAAGAAGCCAAACACCATTTTATATTTGACAATACTACCTACATGATTTTTATACCAGATAAGCTAAATTTCACCTTCTATTATTGTTATATTAATGTTAAACTTAGTTTTAATAAAACTTTGTAGACATATTTATTCAATTTTTAATGTCAGACCATAAGGTAAGATTTTTATAGACTCTTTTTAACCTTTTATGATTTTTGTTAAAGAGCAGGTTAGTGCTTTAAGAAAAACTTGTTGTGTTTTTAATTTTATGTTCAGTTCACAGAAAAAACTGGATGATACCCCTTTAACTTTAGCCAATATATTTACACACAGAATTTCCTTTACAATTAACATTTTAAAACTTGCTTAAACCTTCAAAACAATTTTTTTAGCCTTTTAATATAGGTAAAATTCCACATTCTTATGCCTTCTTATAATCCTTTTACCAGAGGTATATTTTACTTTCCTTATACACCTTGCACATAAAATCTTTCTTCAATAGTTTTACATTCAGGAGGCCTAATTACTTTTAAATTATACAACATTTCTTGCATAAATTCTTTTTTTATAGCTTTTTTTTTTTGTTTCACAACTTTCACAGACAATCTTTCAACATGCCTCAACTTTCTGACTTATTGTGAACATTTCTTTCTTTAAATCACCAGTTAATTTATTTCAGGACAAGAATATGCCATATAACATTCTTTTTACATAAATACTGCCCCCCCCTTTTTCCCTTTTTTTTCGAAGATGATAACCCTTCTTTTCCAATGTGAACTTCCTTTATGTCTGTGTCTAAGGCCACAAGATTAGAAGTTACTATAAAACATATTACACTGTTAACTTTTAGCAAACTTTACTTTTTTTAAAACCTTGTAAGTTTGGGATTTCAATTATCCTTTGCTATTAATAAGACCTTGTTTAGTCCAAATTAACCTGGAATTGGTATAGATGGCTTTTTTTTTCCCCCCTTCAATTGCCTGGGAGGAACCATCTATCGTCCTGTCCTGTCCTGAAGGGAGATCCTCCTAGGTCTGGTTGTACCTTGATATGGTAATTAAGATTTAGATCCCCTCTTAGGAAACCTGCTGGGTTAAGGGAATTTTCAGTGGTTAATGTTAAAAATGTTAAATCATCTTTTTTTTTTTTTTTTTTAAGAAGGATACTTCTGAACTGGTGAGGTGTGCTCACAATGAGGTTTCCTCTAAAAGTAATTTTTCTACTTTCTTCTATAAGGAAAGCAGTTGCCACTACAGCTTAAATGCATTTAGGCCATCTACAGGTCATTGGGTTAAGGATTTTTGATAGGAAGGCTAAGGGTTATCAGTGGCCTTAGTGCTTTTGGGATACGCCCTTGTTTACACTGACAACAAAGTGGTAATGGAGTTACAGGGTTAGGAAGAATGCCTTTTATTATCAATTATAGGTTTTAAATTTACCTTAGCTTTTAAAGCATTAGGGTACACTGTCTTTTCTTAACTACTTGTATCTCTCTCTCTTTCTCTTTTTGACTTTCTGTCTCTCTCTCCCTTTGACTTCCTTTGCCTCTGTCTCTTCCTCTTTCACTGCCTATTTTCTCTGTCTCTTTCCTCTCTCTCTCTCTGCTTGTCTTTCCTTGCCTCTGCCAGCCGCTTATGCTGCTGTTCTCTCAACTGCTGTGGGGGTGGGTGGGTCTAAAGCCAGCTGTAACCAAGTGTCTATGTACTGAAACTGGTCTGGGTGCCTCAGCTTACAGGTTACCTTGTGTCATACCTTTGAAACAAGGGACCTGTCCAGGCTTCCTTCTTGTGGCCAACCCACCTCTAATGCTGGCCAGTCTATTTCACACAAAGTTCTAAGTTTTCCTGGTGTCCTAGTAACACTGTAATCTCCCTTAAATCCTTCCTTGAAATTTTCAACATAGTTCCTAGTGGGGTGGGCTTACTTTGTGCCTGACCCATGCTTTCTTGAGACAAAACACATGCTCACACCACACACACTCCACAAAACAAAGAACAGGTTAAAAGGGCACACACACACTTTTACAGTTTATACCAAAACAGAATCAAAACCAAAATCAGAGTATTACAAAATCCAAGCCAGGTCAAAACCAAAACCAAAGTATCAAACAATCTAAGTCAAGTCAAAAACAAAAACTAAAGTGCCGGTACAGGCACGCTGTGGCCACGCTTCCCCTCAAACGGAGTGGGCAAGTTCCAAAGACCAGTCTTACCAAGTTTCAGATGTCCAGACTCCAAGTGCCAGTTCCTTTCTGATGTTCAGCCACTGCGTTGATTCTCCACGGGGGCCTGCCATGCACTGCTCTGGTGAGGTGTCCCACTGGGGCACTTGCCTACCCGGGAGCGCTCTCAGGATCTGTGTTGCTCAATCTGGCTGGAGTCCCACACAGTGATGCTCCACAGGGCAGTCCTAAGCCGCCTAATGGGCTGCCTTGACTGTCCATTAATCACCTCACTTCCCAGTCAGGGAACCAAGAAATGTAGCAGGATGAGCCGCAGACAAGAACCCCTCAGACACTGAGTTGTGGAAGGAAAGGGCTTCGCTCAGCTGGGAGCATTGGCAGGCTCACATCCCCCAAAACCAAGCTCCCCAAGTGAGCAATTCCTATCCTTTTTAAGGGCTTACAGCTCTAAGGGGGTCTGTGTGAGAAGCTGGTGATTGATTGAGCAAGCAGTGGGTACATGACCAGGGGCTGCATGCACCAATAATCAGAATGGAAGAAAACAGGACGGGGATTTTCACAATGCTCTTCCATACAATGTCTGGAAGCTATAGATACCATAACTGGTTAGGTCAGGGGTCGAACTTTAACTACCAAGCCCAGGGCGTGGCGCTGAGCTGGGAAATCCAGGAATGGCAAACCTGGAGATTCATTCCTTTTCCATGAGGAACATCTGAGCCCCCAACCTGTGGAACATGGGCCATACAGGGGATTGAGGCCCAGAGTTTTGGCCCAAATGAAGGCTGCCAGGTGGAGTATATTAGGGTAGGGTGTTAAGTGAAAATGCTGTGTAAACTGCATGGTGTTTGCAAGCAGTTGTGATTTTCCTGCTCAGCCAGCTGCCACTGGATTCTCTCCCCTGTATATAAACCCTGTGTCTTGTTTACTGGCTCTGGGTCTCTTCTTTGGCTTCATGAACCTGGTGCCATCCCCACTGAAGTCAATAGGGGCTCGGTATGACAAGGACTGACTGGACACATGGAAAGTAAAGCAGCCAATTCTCACTATCATCATCCTGCAAATTCTACCTGCCTGTATTTACTCTGCATCCTCTTTTGCCTCTTCTACCTTTTTCTTAAATTCTCTTTTCATAATTTGTATTTGGCTCCCCAAAACATGGAAAACAAAAATATAAAAGAAATTTTAAAAGAAAATAATTCTTTCAAGGTCAATGACATGAAAATCAGAGTCAGAAAGTGCATTTGCTGGTCCTACTCCATTTCATATCCTTGGTAGATCATTGACAAACCTCAGCCCAGATAAGAATAGACTTCTTTCCACAGTATTGCAGGAAGCCACTACTAATTACTTGGAATTGGCTAAAAAGAAGAAGTTTTTTTTTTTGATAGTAGCATCTGAATTGTCAGTAGGTGCATTCTACTTCATTTGACTAATTTATAGATGGAAATGACAGTAACATTGTTTAAGGAAAGATTGACTAAAGCTAGACAGTAATATATTAAATACTTCTGTCATGTAGATAATTTCTGCTCAAAGTTCCAGAAACTTTCTCTGGTCAGGGTTTGAAAACAATTAGGTAATAAAATGTAACAAAGAATGAGCACAGCATTGAACAGAGAATACAAATGTATTTATGTAAAATAAAAATAATTTTATGATACCGAAGGCTTTCTTTACACATGTGGGTAAGATACATGGATGTGCTTTGGTCAAGGAATAGGCCAAGGCAGATATCTAGGCCTGCAGGACTCAGCAAGTTTGACAAGCAAGTGCACACCTCCACTTGTTATATAACCTGTTTGTCTAAGTTCATACTTGGCTCTAAGCCACTATTGTCTGTAAAAGGTATAACTGTCCTGCTAACACTGTACAGGGGTCTTGGCTTGGCTCGGCTCAGCTCAACATGGCTTGACATGGTGGGCATGCTGGTGCCCAGAGAAAGAGAGAGTTACAGCTATCCATCTTTGCAAATGGACAGAAGGGAGCCATAACACAGCTCGGCTCGCTCATGCCCAGAGAGAGAAAGAGTTAAGCTGCTGACCCTGAAGGCAAGGGAGAGCTGGTGGCACAGCTTGTGTGGGGGCCACCAGACTAAGCAGCCGAGACAGGGCAGACAGTGTGAGAAAGCTGTGGATGAGAGCTGCTGTGGAATAAAATCATTCACCTCCTTGCGGCCCCCAAGTCTTCCTGCTGCTCAACCACCCACTCCCTTTGGACCTCAGCATGGGCTGGAACCTGACCCCAAGCATGCCAACTGGTGTAGTCATGAAGGTGACAAGAATAGTTTAACTGGGAAATTAAATTAATATGGTAACTTTGTCAATATAGAAGTAGAGAAAGGAATTTTGAGACTATTAATAGAATTTAAACTACAATAGTCTGAGATAATTTGCTCTTTTAACATAGAACTTTCTAGTTGGTCAGCTTTGAATGGCTTACAAGTATATTCAGTAAATTGATTCCCTATCCTAAGGGCAGCTGGGCTATGTGGGCTATTCACTAACCTCAGCTCCTGGATCCTAAGCGCAGCTTTTTTGATTTACTCTATTTGCTGCACATGGAACTGTTTGAGAAGAGCTTGAACTTACTGAGATAATTGAAATTTAATGATGAAGAAAGAGGTCTTCTTGTCTGGAAGTGGTAAGTGGCAATGCACTTAGTCCCTTAAGTGCACTATATACTAAGAGACCCACTAAGTAATGTTTTCCCATTATAACCTCATCAAGGCCTTAAGTCATTACAAAAACATTTTGTACAACATTAACAAATTAACTTTTATGAAATCTTAGTTTCACCATATTCCCTCCTACTCAAATACATGCCATCTCTACCCATTACATCCAGCATATAGACTATATTCTTTCCTCTGGTACATCCATATCATTGTACATGCCAATTTACCTAACTGGAATCCTATAAACTCTGCCTATTTAACTCTTACCCTCTCCTTAAGGCTTTATGCAAGTTTTATCACTTCTGTGTAGGCTTCTCCATAGACTTTCCCATGGCTCATAATGACATCTCACTTTTATACCATTTATGTTAGGCTTATTGTTTAAGCCAAGAGAGTTTTGAAAAGATATTAAAATTTCAAAAGAGTACAAAAGAGAGAAATTTTAAAGCTGGGTGTCTGGGGGAGACATCACATGTTGGCAGGTTCCATTATGTCCCCCAAGTTGCAAAACCAGCAAGTTTTTATTAGTGATTTTCAAAGGGGAGGGAGTGTACGAAGAGGGTGTGGGTCACAGAGATCACATGCTTCACAAGGTAATAAAATATTACAAGGCAAATGGAGGCAGGGTGAGATCACAGCACCAGGGTGAAATTAAAATTGCTAATGAAGTTTCAGGCATGCATTGTCATTGATAACATCTTATCAGGAGACAGGGTTTGAGAGCAGACAAAATTTACTAGGCGGGAATTTCCTCATCCTAATAGGCCCGGAAGCGCTATAGGAGAGCGGGGCTTATTTCATCCCTTATCTGCAATCATAAAAGGCAGACATTCCTAGAGCGGCCATTTTAGAGCCCTCCCGCTAGGAACGCATTCTCTTTCTCAGGGCTGTTCCTTGCTGAGAAAAAGAATTCAGTGATATTTCTCCTGTTTGCTTTTGAAAGAAGTGAAATATGGCTCTGTTCCAACTGGCTCTCAGGCAGCCAGACCTAATGGTTATCTCCCTTGTTCTCTGAACATCGCTGTTATCCTGTTCTTTTTTCAAGGTTCCCAGATTTCATATTGTTTAAACAATTTATGCAGTTAGTGCAATCACCACAGAGTCCCGACGCGACATCCATCCTCAGCTTACCAAGGTGACGGGATTAGGAGTTAAAGTAAAGACAGGCATAGGAAATCACAAGAGTATTGATCGGGGAAGTGATAAATGTCAATGAAATCTTCACAATATATGTTCAGAGATTGCAGTAAAGACAGGTGTAAGAAATTATAAAAGTATTAATTTGGGGAACTAATAAATGTCCATGAAATCTTCACAATTTATGTTTTCTGTCATGGCTTCAGCTGGTCCCTCCGTTTGGGGTCCCTGACTTCCCACAACAAATGAGAACACATGGACACAGGGAGCAGAATATCACTCTCTGGGACCTGTTAGTGGGTGGGGGACAAGGAGAGGGAGAGCATCAGGACAAATACCTAATGCATACGGAGCTTAAAACCTAGATGATGGGTTGATAGGTGCAGCAAACCACCATGGAACATGTATACCTATGTAACAAACCCGCATGTTCTGCATGTATATCTCAGAACTTAGAGTAAAATTTAAAAAAAAATCTGAAGAGTCAGGATTATTTAAACACCCAATAGTTTGAGATTGTTTTGAATAAATTATAGTATATCTAAAATGGAGCAATATATTACATAGAAAGGCAGTTATGATAGAATTAAGTAGGAAAAGTAGGTTACAATAAATACAGGAAGTCCTCACTTAACATCCTCAATGGGTGCTCAGAAACTGTCGCTTTACAGGAAGCAACACAACAAAACCGATATTATCTTACACTAATTGACATAAGCAAGAGTTAAGTTCCTATGGCAAGCCTTCTAAATAAAGAGCAAAGCATTTCTTTTTTTTTTTTTTTTTTTTTTTTTGAAATGAAGTCTTACTCTGTCCCCCAGGCTGGAGTGCAGTGGTGTGATCTCCGCTCACTGCAAGCTCCGCCTCCCAGGTTCACGCCATTCTCCTGCCTCAGCCTCCCAAGTAGCTGGGACTACAGGCACCCACCACCACGTCCGGCTAATTTTTTCTATTTTTAATAGAGACAGGGTTTCACCGTGTTAGCCAGGATGGTCTTGATCTCCTGACCTCGTGATCCACCTGCCTTGGCCTCCCAAGGTGCTGGGATTACAGGCATGAGCCACCGTGCCTGGCCAGAGCAAAGCATTTCTAATATTAAACATTGAAATAAATGTGTACTCTAAACACATTTAATATCTTCATTTTTAAAGTCCTCTATATAGAAAAAAACATAGTTGTATTCTTCCTTCCTTCCATCGTTTTTTCTCTTTCTTATTCTCTTTCTCTTATTTTCTCTCTCTCTTTTACAGTGTCTTACTCCATCACCCAGGCTGGAGTGAAGTGGTGTGATTATCACTCACTGTGATATTCGTTTTCTAAAAAGCAAACTGTCCCTTACACACCTTTGGTTTTCCTAGTATCAATCTTGCCTTCTCATCTAAAATGTAACCGCCTCAAGAAAAAAAAAAAAGGTGAATATATTGTTTCCAACATCAACTAGCATGACTTCTCAATAATATCAGGTATTTATGAAGCATGTCCTAGTTAATTAAATGATGCTATACCATAATGATTAAAAGTGCAAGCTCTGGAGACAAACCATCTCGATTTGAAATGTGGATCTATACCTTATTAGCTGTGCCTTAGTTTCCTCATCTGTAAAATGGGAAGTATAGTTAAATGTTTCATAAAGTTGTTATAAGGATAACATGAGTATATGCATGTATGTCAGTGCCTGAGTATATCTATGTATACTACAAAGAAGAAATATTATATGCTTGACACTCAAAATTCTGTGTTTTACTGGATCACACTGTAAACTTTATAATTAATCTTTACATATCATTTTTATTATTCTCAATTTATACATGAGAAAAATGATACTATCCTCCAAAGAGATAAGAGATAAGTAAATTACTGAAGTACACGCAGTAAAGTAGCTAGGATACTAACGCAGGCAGTCTAGTTCCAAAATCCATGCTCCTAATGACTATATGATACTGATTCACTATGTCATAGTTGCTTAGTATACACTTATTTAGGGACTATATCTAAGTAATAAACATTAATTCCTGATAATATGACTTATGAATCTCTCAAATTTATGTTCCCCTTTAGTGGCTAAAGTTATCTATTGTTATATAACTAATTACCCAAATCCTAGTGACTTAAAACAACTATAATCATTTATTATCTCTCACTATTTCTGTGGGTTGGGAATTTGTAATAGTCTGGTTGTGCAGCTTTTGGTTCAGGTCTCATATGAGATTGCAGTCAGGTGCTGGCTGGGATGGCAGTCATCTGAAGCCTTGACTGGGCCTGAATGATCTGCTTCCAAAGTGGTTCATTTCCATGGCTGGCAATTTGGTGCTGACTATTAAAGAGAGTGGGTGTTTCAGTTCCTCTTCACATGGGGTTGTCTGCAGGACCACTTGAGTGACCTCGTAGCATGGGAACTGGCTTTCTCTAGAGTAACAATTCAAGAGACTCATATGGAAGCTCCAAAGAACTTATGTTCTTGGCATGGAAGATACAAATCTTCACTTCTACTATATTCTCCTGGTCAGTGAAACCAGCCTTCATCAACATTCAGAAGACTATGTCATAGTCCATTTGGGCTGCTATAACAAAATGCTGTATAGACTGGATGACTTACAAAGAGCAAAAGTTTCTTTCTCACAGTTCTAGAGACTGGGAAGACCAAGATCAAGGTACTGGCAGATTCGGTGTCTGGTGAAGGCCTGTTTATTGATTCATAGATGGAATCTTCTTGCTGCGTCTTCACATAGAAAATGGGGCATGGCAGTTTTCTGTGGTCTCTTTTATAAGGGCAGTCATTCCATTCCTAAGTGCTCTGCTTCCATGACCTAATCACCTTCCAAAGGCCCCACCTCCAAGTAGCATCACATTGGGTATTAGATTTCAAGATATGAATTTGGACCTATGAAATAACCATTCAAACTATAGCACTATACAAAGACATGCAGCTTATTGGGGGCCATTTGGGAGGCTGGCTAGCACAATCTTATACACACATCATGGTTCTGTCTCTGGTCCATCTGCTCTGGCAGTATCCTTCCTTCTTTAGGGAGATGACTTTTACGCATTTCACCATAACTTACCCCCAAACTAACCTCCCCTTAGGTTTACACAAATATGAAGGTGACCAACCCAAGGATAATTCTGTGTCACCCCCAGGAATTTTTTATTCCCATGTGGAAATATACAAATACAAAATATCATCAGTTTAAATCATCAAATGAGTTCCATAGGATGATCATCTGCAAATTTCAGTTGATTCCCTGCTTTTTTTTACAGCTCGGGTGTTCAGTTCTTTCTGAACTTGTTGCTTCTTAGATAAGTTAGAGTTGGTTGATTTTCTTCACCATTGGAAAGTCCTCATTGATAGATTCACTTTCAATATGGCCCCAGCCAAGAATAAAATACAGTATGTGTATTATGTTGATAAAACAAATCAGGAAACCTTTAAAAAAATATCTCAGGCAATTGGATCATTGAGCTCAGGCAGACAAGAGGGCCTTCAGATGGCCTTTGGAGACTCTCATGAGACCTGTACTATAGACAGCTTCTGTCTCTTGTCAGGTTCTGCCATCACAGAGGCAATACTAAAAGATGACCTCACTTGTAAATCTGGGCCTATTATTAATCGGAGGCTTTTTCATAGAGAATTTATTAATTTAGTTAACATTATAAACTCATAATTTAATTCTGTTTATGTGAAAGTCAAAATATGTCTCAGAATCTTAAAGACAATTACATACTCTTAATATTCCATTAAATGTCCTGAAAAAATCAAATCTTTGATCAATTTTCAACTGTCTTGTATGCCAAAACATTTCTACATATTAATGTGTGCAAGATTTTCTTTTCATAATTCTTTAATGCAAATCCATTTCAAATGACTCAATCCTTTTTATTTCATCATTACAAACCATGAACATAAACTTTTAAAACATACTTTCTCAGCTAGAAGTATATCTTATTAGCTTTTTCTTCAAAGCTAATAGAAATAGACATTGTGTTCCAATCTTTTTACAACCTGAAAACAAGCTTAGTGGAAGGAGGGATACAATTATACGTGGGAAAGTAAAAGCAAGGACAATAGTTTCTGGCACATTGTTAACTAAATCGTGTGTGTGGGTGTTCCAGACACCATCAGCTGAGAAGCAAATATAAGAATATTATTATAAGGTGTTTCCAACATTTTTCTACCAAATGAACGTGTTGAAGTCTTTTGCCAAAATGACTATTTTTGCCTATGTCTGATATTAAAGGTAAATGTATTAAATGTCACATGATAAATCAGGGGCTAACAAGACAAAAGTCACTGAGCCGTATTTCATCTGAAGGTGGAATTTCAGCATCTCTAAGCAGAAAATCACAGCTGCCTCCTGTCATTCCCTTGCATTCTGAGTTTTGCTGTAGGTATTGATAGTCACCTGAAACATCTTAGCACACATAGGTACAGATATAAATTTTAGGTAGAGAATACCAGCTTTCTTTGGCACTCAATTGCATGTTTGGCCTTTTTTTTTTTTTTTTTTTTTGAGACAAAGTCTCACTCTGTGACTCAGGCTGGAGTGTGGCACAATCTCGGCTCACTGAAACCTCTGCCTCCCGAGTTTAAGCAATCCTTCTGCCTCAGCTTCTCAATTCCCTTCTGCCTCAGCTGCCTGTAGTTCCCAACAGGGAACTACATGTGTGTGCCACCATGCCTGGCTAATTTTTGTATTTTTAGTAGAGACGGGATTTCACCATAGTCGCCAGGCTAGTGTCGAAATCCTGACCTCAGGTGATCCACTCGCCTTGGTCTCCCAAAGCGCTGGGATTACAGGCATGAGCCACCATGCCCAGACATGCTTGGCCATTTTATGTGTGTAATTGCTGTCTTCTGACTGCTGATAGAGTTTGTATTTGTTGAGGTTTGTGTAAATACATGTAGTCATGCATACATGTATATATTTGTTTGCATGATTGATGATAAGTGGGCCTTGTGTGTCTGTGTTTGTGTATCTTATATATAGTCCTTGTTAACTTAATTACCCATTTCATTCCATGCTAGCTAATTACTTCCTCAGAACTCCAGATTTTTGTTTGTTTGTTTCTCTTCCTATCACCTTATTTCCCTAGTACAGGGTTCATATAACCCTTTTCAATGACGTAAGCCCTTCTTAGATTAAATTGCTATTTGAGAATTTAGTGTTTTTCTTCTCCTTCCCTTTCTCCTAGTTTGTTCCTCTGTACTTTATAAAAATGTCACTACTGTTGTGAGTTGAAACTATCCAAGACACATTTTCCTTATTTGTGCGAGGAGAAGAGCAAAGAGAAATAATTGGTATTCCATGGAAAGGAAGTACAGGTCAAAGAGATATATGAATGTTATCTTTGGTGTAGTGATTTAAAAGGTTACGTAGAATAAATATATCCATTTATTCACCCAGAATTAATTGATTTTTCTTCCCTATGTAAGGCACAGGTCTGGGCAATATTTAAAATGGTAATAATGTTCATTTCTTCACATTTTGCTGGAAATTGTGCTAATAGAAGAAAATACGAATATAAGTTATTTAGTCATCCAAAATATAGGTGTATCTCAAAAGGCAGTTACTGTGGAAAGAATACCAGACTTGGAGACTAGGTATCTGCATTGAAACCACAGGACTTCACGTACAGCTTCTCCATACAGAATCGTTATGTTAGAATGTAAATCGGATTGTAGTATGCTTCCTTGTCTATTAAAGGCTTCTGATTGTCCTTAGGAGAAAGAAAACAGTTTATAACATTACATACAGTTCCTGCATGATCCAGCTCCATCTTTCAGTGCTGACTCACATGTGCTGTGAGTACTGAAACACATGTACATGCATTATGGCTATGATCATGCTTCCAGCCACCACAGCCGTAGTTCATTGAGTAGACAATGCTCCATCTCTCAAGACCATCGATCATACGATTTTTCTCTCTAAAGCACTCTTTTCCTTACCTTTAAAACTTCCACTACTCCCACTTAGAACAGATTAGTTTTTACAGGTTTTCATGAAATATGTTGTTTTCCTTTGGATCACTTATCTCCATTTTTAGTTGAATATTAATTTGTGTCATCAACTTTGACACCTCAACTGAACTGTTAACTCCCCGAGAGCAGGAACTACATCTGTGTCCCTGACCACTGGATCCCCTGTGCCTATCTCAGTTTCTGACACACGCAGCTTTTTGAAAAAGTTAATCACTTAAGAAAATTATTGAACTGCTCAGAAACAAAATTTCGCCAATTATAAAATGAGGATAATAAATTACTTATTAGATTAACTGAGAGAATGTGCATAAAAACTTTGCAGAATACTCTAAAATATAGGGTAAGATAATAATTATAACAATAACCAAGATTAGTTGCTGTTCTAATTGATTTGGTCAGTAGAGAAAAACTAGTTAGTGATATGGGTGTGCATATAACTTTAAAATAAACCATTGTCTTATTGCATAAAATAAGAGCAAAATATGTTTATATTTATATATGTATCTTAAGATAGTGTAAAAGAATATAAAATCAAGCAAAACAAAAGTTCCTTTCTCTATCATTACTTCCAGCTGTAATCTTCAGTTGTAACCACTCGAAATTGCTTTTTATTTTCAGCTCTCATGTGGTTATCATTGGATCTCTAAATTTTATGTTTTTATTTCTATTTCTTGTTTTATCAACTTTAAACAGGATCTACTAACTCGCTGCTATGAAAGATGATTTGAGATCAGCACACTAACTTCTACCTTCCCGATTTCTATATGCAATTTTTGTTATTTATATTACTATGATTCTTCTAGTATCACACTTTTGACTTTAAATAATATTTTTAACAAACGTTTCTTGCTTCATGTAATTTAAGAGTAGCTATTTATCTCACATTGTATAAGAGGCAAATATTGTACACACATTTTTCTTTCATTATTCTTGACCTTTACATTTCCTAAGTTCTGCCCACTGTGCCACTGTTTGATTTTGTCAGTTTATGTTCTGTTTTGTTCTGTCAAGTCTTATGTTATCTTCTGTGTTTTTTCACCGAAGTTTGATTTTAAAAATTATAAACAAAGCAACCTCATAAACATTAACATTATGTAAGTGTGATAAATATTATGCATAAACAACATTAAAAACAAATAAACATTGCAATCAAAGTGCTGTAAAGGGACACATTGAAAAGAGTTGCACTCCTAACTGAAACTGTGCTAAAAAAAAAAGAGCACATTCCAAGTTCTTAATGCTCAAAATTATATTTTAATGTGCTCAATATGTGGTCTATGTTTTTTATACAGCTTCTTGTTCTCAAAAGTGTTTCTAATTCTTTCTTTGTTGTTACTGGCAGCAAAATACCCATACGTTTTTATATCAATCATATCGATTGTAGAATGGAACTGATTTTCTCGTTAAGGAATTTTTTTATAGCAGCCATTGATTTCCTGCTTTTATTTGTATCGATGGCACAGAGATTTCATTTCATAAAGCCAATGAATTCGAGTGTGCTTCTCTTTCTTGACTTCCTTTTTGACCTTTCAGGAATATAAACTCAAGTAATTTTATTTATTGAAGGATGTTAGGAAGGAGATATTTTTTAATCTCTGAGATCTGGAAATGCTTCTAATTTCTCTTTAAATTTGATTGATATTTTGACTGGGTATAAAATTGCAGGCTTTAACTAACTTTTCCTCAGGAATATCAAAGGCATTGGTCCATTGTCTCCTACCCTTCATTTCAGCTAATGAGAAACTTGATGACAGATTCTTTTTCCTTGATAGATAATCTAGATCTATTTTATCTAGATCTATTTTCTAAATATTTTGAACATAAGCTTTTTATTTTGGTGTTGAGATTTTACTAGGATATGCATCTGTGTGGATTAACTTTTCATTAATATTTTTGGCATAAAATAAAATCTTTCATTCTGGAGATTATATTTTCCTTCATCTCAGGAAATATATATTTTAAATTTTTCCCATTTTCTTTACATCCTAATTTCTAGAATTCCTCTTAGAGAGATGTTATCTTTCTTGCATTTTATCTGTCTCTTCATTTTAGTAATTTACATCTTTCTAAATTGTCAATTTACATGCTTTATAATTATTTATTAATTCATTAATATATCAACAAATATATTTTGGATACCTCTGAAACAAATATTGAGCTCTAGGTTTTATAAACACAATAGAAAGCAGGCAAAAACCCTCACTTTGACATACTATCTAACACACCCTACTTAAGCTGTTCTCAAAGATTTCTTAAGCTCTATCTCAAATAACAAAAATTTTGTCTTCTTCTTTGTTTATCTTATTATTTTTTCCTTCTACTAAATTTTAAATTTCAGTTATTATATTTTTAATGTAATGTCAAAAATATTTTTTATTTTCTTACATTTTTTGTTATGGACTCTTCTAGAATTTTGCTTTTAATATCTACTTGCATAGGCTGAGATTGCTAATTATATCCTTTTGTTACAAAACTTTTAATTTCAGAGATATAATGTCAAAGTTTTACAGGTACACATGGAAAAAAATCAAACACAATGATAGGTGAAAGTGAAGACAACCTAATCATAGCTATTTCTATGCTAACTATTCATTAGTGTGGAGACAGAAGTTCTCTGGGTGAGACATTCTGTAGGACAGACAGGAAGGATAACTACTACTCCTCCCCTTCCTGTCTCCATCAACAGACCCTGCACACACCAAATAAATTCCTCAATATCTTTTGTGGGATAGCAATGTTTGTTTATTTATTTATTTATTTATTTATTATAGTTTAAGTTCTAGGGTACATGTGCATAACGTGCAGGTTTGTTACATATGTATATCTGTGCCATGTTGGTGTGCTGCACCCATCAACTCGTCAGCACCCATCAATTCATCATTTATATCAGGTATAACTCCCCAATGCAATCCCTCCCCCCTCCCCCCTCCCCATGATAGGCCCCAGTGTGTGATGTTCCCCTTCCCGAGTCCAAGTGATCTCATTGTTCAGTTCCCACCTATGAGTGAGAACATGCGGTGTTTGGTTTTCT
>NW_022322179.1:0-11247 GCF_002776525.5 Piliocolobus tephrosceles | reverse complement strand
GCAATTCTCCTGCCTCAGCCTCCTGAGTGGTTGGGATTACAGGCGCATGCCACCATAACCGGCTAGTTTTTGTATTTGTAGTAGAGAGGCGGTTTCACCATGTTGGCCAGGCTGGTTTCGAACTCCTGATCTCAGGTGATCCCGCCCTCCTCGGCCTCCCAAAGTGTTGGGATTACAAGTGTGAGCTACTGCGCTGGCCAGGAGAATTGTTTTAACCAAACATGTATAGACCCATGGATTCATTCCATCCTATGCAGAGTCCTGGTCTTTCATATTTAATTAGCACAAATGCCATAAAACTGCCTTCCTACTATTTAGTAGTCCTCTCTGTGAACTATTCAGTAAGGTTTCTTTACTATTCATTCCCTTGCCTGACAATTAAATAAACTCAAAAATTTTATTTATTTATTCACTTGTATAAAGTTCCGATGGTCTTTATTACCTGAATTTGGATTGTAAGCTCTATTACTATTATTATTATCCTTAATAATAACAGACCCCATAATAAATATCACTTACTATGGGCCATTGTGCTTTGTGCTATGTAGGGCTTTACATAAAGACCAAATTTAATCCTGGTATTATCATTTCATAGATTGGGAAATTGAAGTTTAGAAGGATTAGTAACTTTGTGTCCACAGTCATAAAGTAAGAAAAGACAGGGTTCAGGATGCCAAAATATGTGTTCCTAAATACTTTCAATACACCACGAATAACTCTGAGCTGTTTAAAGGCCTATGTTCTATAAATAATGAGATCCTTGCTACTTTGACTAGGCCTTTGAAGAAAAGAAGCCAGTGAGAATTAAGCCCCCTGACACAGATGCAATACCTCTTGGGAAAGCCAACCAACTTTGGCCTTTGAACTACATCTAGGGGCCAGGAGTGTTCCAGGCTTTGACTACTCTAGGCTTGCAAAGCTGCCATCCAGACATCCTGATGATCAGATTCCCAGACACCCAGCCCAGCTGCTCCAACTCTCTCAGGACAGGAAGAGGGATGAGGATTACCTAAGCTACACTGCTCCAGAGGAGTCACTGAAACCAGGACCCCTATCCCTCCAGAAGAAATGAAGCCCTGGAGCCACAGAGTGCTGCCCTAGAATCAGGAATCGAAGAATGTGGTGGTGGGAGCGGGTGACTAAAGCCAAATGGGGCAGGGCGCTGTGGCTCACACCTGTAATCCTAACACTTGGGGAGGCCGAGGCGGGTGCATCACTTGAAGTCAGGAGTTCAAGACCAGCCTGGCAAACATGGTGAAATCTCATCTCTATTAAAGATACAAAAATTAGCCGGACATGGCGGCAGGCGCCTGTAATCCCAGCTACTTGGGAGGTTGAGGCAGGAGAATCACTTGAACCCAGGAGGCGGAGGTCGCTGTGAGCCGGGATCGCACCATCGTACTCCAGCCTGGGTGACAGAACAAGACTGTCTCAAAAAAAATTTAAAATAAATAAATAAATAAATAAGCCAACTGGACCCCCATCCATCCAAAAGAAATTAAGCCCTGGAGCCACAGAGTTCTGTCCTAGAAGAAGGAACAGAAGAATGGAATGGGAATGGGTGACTAAAGCCAATTCTTCCTCTTATTTTATTTTATTTTTTTGAGACAGAGTCTCTGTTGCCCAGGCTGCAGTGCAATGGTGTGATCCTGGCTCACTGCAACCTCCGCTTCCCAGGTTCAAGCAATTCTCTTGCCTCAGCCCCCCAAGTAGCTGGGACTACAGGGGTGTGCCACCGTGCCCAGTTAACTTTTGTATTTTTAATAGTGACAGGGTTTCACCATGCTGCCCAGGCTGGTCTCGAACTCCTGAGCTCAGGCAATCCACACGCCTCAGCCTCCCAAAGAGCAAGGATTACAGGTGTGAGCCACCGTGCCTGGCCTTTTTATTTTTATTTATTTATTTATTTTTGAGACGGAGTCTCGCTCTGTCACCCAGGCTGGAGTGCAGTGGCGCGATCTCAACTCACGGCAACCTCTGCCTCCCGGGTTCAAGCGATTCTCCTGCCTCAGCCTCCTGAATAGCTGCGATTACAGGCACACGCCACCTGGCCCAGCTAATTTTTGTAGTTTTAGTAGAGACAGGGTTTCACCATGTTGGTCATGCTGGTCTCGAACTCCCAACCTCATGATCCGCCCGCCTCAGCCTCCCAATGTGCTGGGATTACAAGCGTGAGCCACTGCACCTGGCCTCTTCCTTCTTTTTTCTACATTTCTAATAAACAAGACCCTTCAACTCAAAAAAAAAGGAAGTCCATAATGTTCAGAGTAAAAGCCAAGCTGCTTAGAGGGCCCACTGGGTTCCACCTACTGCTTCTTTGACTCAGCCTATTCTCCAGCCTTCATTTGCTCCATCTGAGCCACACTATCCTCCCGTCCAGATGACTTACACTGGCTGGTTTCTATGTCTACAGCACCCTTCTCCCATACATATCACTGCTATATTCTAAGAATGCAGAACTAGACCCAGCGTTTAATAGTCAATACATACTTTTGAGTAAATGAGTGACAGGAGCCAAGTTAATTAAAAAAGGACTAGAGGGTTAGGCAGAAGATGTTCTCAATACTGTCAGAACAAAAGCCTCCTTTTTATAACTTACGTTTCATAACATCTCACTTACTGTCCTGAAATAAAATTCATATTTAATTAAATGTACTTATATGCAGAATGTTTTGTGTTTTTTTTTCTCTCCAAGATGGAGTCTTGCTCTGTCGCCCAGGCTGGAATGCAGTGGTGGAATCTCAGCTCACTGCAACCTCCGCCTCCCGGGTTCAAGTGATTCTCCTGCCTCAGCCTCCTGCATAGCTGGGATTACAGGTGCACATCACCATGCCTGGCTGAATTTTTTTTTTTTTTCTATTTTTAGTAGAGGCGGGGTTACACCATGTTGGCCAGACTGGTCTCAAACTCCTGACCTCGTGATCCGCCGGCCTCAGCCTCCCAAAGTGCTGGGATTACAGGCATGAGCCACCATGCCTGGCCGCAGAATGTTTTAATAATGTAATGCCCTATCCAAAACATAAAAAGAAAGGAACTGGGCGTGGCGGCTCATGCCTGTAATCCCAACACTTTGGGAGGCTGAGGCAGGCAGATCATCTGAGGTCAGTAGTTTGAGACCAGCCTGACCAACATGGTGAAATCCTGTCTCCACTAAAAGTACAAAAATTAGCTGGGCATGGCAGCACATGCCTGTAATCCCAGCTACTCAGGAGGCTGAGGCAGGACAATCGCATGAACTGGGGAGGCAGAAGTTGCCATGAGCCAAGATTGCACCACTGCACTCCAGCCTGGGGGACAAGAGCAAAGTTCAGTCTCAAAAAAAAATAAAAAAGAAAGAAAGAAAGAAAACAGAAAAAAAGAAGGAAAAGAAAGTAATTTACAACAAAAATATTCATTTCAATATGTAATCTCTTGACAGGGCTACATTATGAGACATACCAGAGCAATCAGGTGCTTACAGGACAAGACAAGTGCTTACACTGTGGACAAGATAGCTACAAATGCAGACACACATGGATGTGCCTTATTGATGACTATGTGTGTTCTAGTGGTGACAGACCTAAGTGTGCTATGCAAGCGGTTGCTCAAACACCACAACCAGCACTGCCATGAGTGATGTGATTTTTTTTTCATATTGGTGAACACCTCTTGGTAAAGCTCAAAAACTATTTTCTCTTGATTTACAATCTACCATGCAAAAATTACTTTATGGGCCAGGCGCGGTGGCTCAAGCCTGTAATCCCAGCACTTTGGGAGGCCGAGACGGGCGGATCACGAGGTCAGGAGATCGAGACCATCCTGGCTAACACGGTGAAACCCCGTCTCTACTAAAAAAATACAAAAACTAGCCGGGCAAGGTGGCGGGCGCCTGTAGTCCCAGCTACTCGGGAGGCTGAGGCAGGAGAATGGCGTGAACCCGGGAGGTGGAGCTTGTGGTGAGCTGAGATCCGGCCACTGCACTCCAGCCTGGGCGACAGAGCGAGACTCTGTCTCAAAAAAAAAAAAAAAAAAAAAATTACTTTATGATACTATCTAACATAGATTTATATTCTAGATTCAGAACACTACAAACAGATCCGTGGGCTACAGGGGAAAAAAAAAGGAGAGAAGGAGTAGATATAAATTAAGAGAATTTTTTTGAAGATGGAATGTGTGGATCTCATCTGAATCCCGATTCAAATTTGCAAAAAAACTTGAGATGATCTAGGTGTTGGATGATACTGAAGCATTCCTGGTAACTTTGTGAGTTCTGATCATGACACTGTGGTTATATAAGAAAATATTGGGCCGGGCACAGTGGCTCATGCCTGTAATCCCAGCACTTTGGGAGGCTGAGGCAGGGGGATCATCTGAGGTCAGGAGTTCGAGACTAGCCTGGCTAACATGGTGAAACACCGTTTCTACTAAAAATACAAAAAATTAGCGGGGAGCGGTGGTGCGTGCCTGTAATCCCAGCTACTTGGGAGGCTGAGGCAGGAGAATTGCTTGAACCTGGAAGGTGGAGGTTGCAGTGAGCCAAGATCGCGCCACTGCACTCCAGCTTGGGCAACAAGAGTGAAACTCCATCTCAAAATAAATAAATAAATAAAATAAAATGTCCTTTTTTATTGGAGTTGCACTGTGATATAACAGGAGTGGTATGTCATGATATTTGAGATTTGCTTTAAATAATTCAGCAATAAGAGAAAAAGTGATGTAGAGAGAAAGGGAAAGATGGATCAAGAACAAAAACAGTTTAACACCTGAAATGAGATCCAAAGTTTCAGGGTCAAGATTAATATGAATCAGATTATTTTAAGACAATGTTAACATATTCTTCAGAATCAACAAAATGTATGAGCATAAAGATAGAGAGTAACAAGAGCAGATGAAATGAGACCAGATCAGATTGGCCAATTGAAAGCTAACTTAAATGGATGAATCTGCACTGAAATAGAAATAAGCAAAACTAGGACTGAAATGAGGCCAATTCAAATGAGATTAAAGCAGTGCAAAATAGGTCTAAGCAGATGCAAGGAGAATAAATCAGAACTATTTAATTCATAGCTATGCCAGATGAAGACACACCTTGAGAAAGCTGCTGAGAGAAATGTGAGGAACTTTGAAAATCTGATTCTCATCAATAACTCAGGAATATCCAGAATGACTTTGTTATTTGCTAACCTAGTAATCAGTTTTAGCTTTTAAATAAGTGAATAAAAACATGATGTATGATATCCAGTAATCTATAACACATCAAACTGACAGACTTGTACCTTAAACCTTAAACATTTCCAACTTCTAGGTCATAGAAGGCATCTCTTACTATTCTCCTCCTCGTTCTCTGTACTCCAAACACCTTGGCCTCTTTGCTTTTCCTCCAAAGGACTAGATATGCTCCTGCCTCCAGAGCCCTGGCACTGCTTTCCTCTTGTCTGGAGCAGTTTCCCACCTGATCCACATACCCAACCTCCTTACCTCCTTCAAGCCTTTGCTCAAATGTACTTCCTCATAGAGGCCTACCCTGATCATGCAATTTAAAAGTTTAGCCAGTTGCCTCCACACCCAGGCATTTCAGATCTCCCTTAATCTGCTCTACTTATATTTATATACATCTTATACATTTTTTAACTATGTCGCACTTATTATCCTCTGACATATATAATTTACCTATATATGCTGCTTATTGTACATTGTCAGTCTACCTATACTAGAATGTAAGCTCCATGAGAGAAGAAACGCTTTATTATTCTATTCACTGATATGTTCTAAGAGATTAAAACATTGGCTGGCACACTGAATATGGTCAGTAAATACTTGAATGGAAAAATGAAGAAAGAGAACATGTCCTCACCCAACGAGACCAGATTCCCTGAGATTTTCCAGCATCACTTCTTTCAATAGGTTCCTCTGCTCAAGGTTCAGTCTCTTCCACTCTGCCTCAGTGAAAAGCAGAGCCACATCCTCGAAAGTCACTGGTCCCTAAATCAACCAATAAATTCATATTCATCAAGTCACAATTAAGATTCACAGGGAGAATGGAACTGGTGGTCTTGGAGAATCTAGCTACATAAGAAATGGATCTAGGCCAGGCGCGGTGGCTCAAGCCTGTAATCCCAGCACTTTGGGAGGCTGAGACAGGCAGATCACGAGGTCAGGAGATCGAGATCATCCTGGCTAACACTGTGAAACCCCGTCTCTACTAAAAAATACAAAAAACTAGCCGGGCAAGGTGGCGGGCGCCTGTAGTCCCAGCTACTCCGGAGGCTGAGGCAGGAGAATGGCGTAAACCCGGGAGGTGGAGCCTGCAGTGAGCTGAGATCCGGCCACTGCACTCCAGCCCGGGTGACAGAGTGAGACTCTGTCTCAAAAAAAAAAAAACAAAAAAAAGAGAGAGAATTGGATTTGCTACTTGGGAGGCTGAGGCGGGCGGATTGCTTGAGCCCAGGAGTTCAAGACTAGCCTGGGCAACACAGTGAGACCCTGTCTCTATGAAAAATAAACAAAAATTAGCCAGGTATGGCAGCGTACACCTGTAGTTCCAGCTATTCAGGAGGCTGAGGTAGGAGGATTGCCTGATCCTAGCAGGTCGAGGCTACAGTGAGCTGAGATTTCACCACTGCACTCTGGCCTGGGTGACCACAGTGAGACCCGGTCTCAAAAAAACCTACACCATATGCTTTTTCATCTTCAAGTCTCTTCTCTTCAAAATGAGTATTCAGTGGTGTTTTCTCTTTAGTTATACTTGAAAGGTGGCATTGCCCTCAGATACCAAGGGAGCCACCAATCAACTTACTTCTACTGAATTCAAGCATTATTTGCTCAGTGACCAACTGCCTGTGGGTATTTCATGACACTCCTAACTTGCCCTACATTTTTTTTTTTTTTTTGAGACAAGTCTTACTCTGTCGTCCAGGCTGGAGTGCAGTGGTGTGATCTTGGCTCACTGCAGCCCCTGCCTCCTGGGTTCAAGTGATTCTCCTGCCTCAGCCTCCCAAGTAGCTGGGACTACAGGTGCATATCACCACGCTTGGCTAATATTTTTGTTTTTTTTTTTTTTTTTAGTAGAGATGGGGTTTTCACCATGTTGGCCAGGCTAGTCTCCAATTCCTGACCTCAAGTGATCTGCCTGCCTCGGACTTGCTTTAGATTTTTAACTTCACTCTGCAGACTTCGGGGAACATTTGCACATTATTCCCAGCTGCTTCTGATCGTCCTGAGTACCTCTTCTCTGACTCAGCTTTTTCCTCCTATTCTCAGGTATACATCAATCTTCTTGTCCACCTTCCAGTGGTCCTTGGCACTTTAGGGGTTGGGAATGTATATTCCAGGTTCTAAAGCTAAACTAATTAAGCTTCTATGAAATCAAAGATGACAGTAGGGGCTGGAGGAAGCACAATGCAAGGCTACCAAGCCAGAGCTTCTTAGCATCCTCCCCTGGGAGCTGGACTATAAAAGAGATTTAATAAAACCCAGCACAGAAGTGCAGAAGCAGTAGAGAATAATAATGACGCTGAGCTAAGAGTAGGAAACTAGGTGTAGATACTGAAATCCTTGAGTGTGTGAGAAGTTTTGGGAGGGATGTCACATCTACAGCCAGCAGCCCAGGCAGTCAGGCTGCATGACACAGTGTAGGAGGGAGGACAGAAAGTCTAGACAGCAGGCCAGGACCCAGGATTAGGCAGCCAAGGCCTGAGCGGGCAGTGGTGTGGGCTTGAACCCAGGAGACGGAGATTGCAGTGAGCCAAGATCACATCACTGTACTCCAGCGTGGGCAACAGAGGGAGATTCTATCTCAAAAAAAAAGAAAAGTTGTTCTCAAAGAAGTAGAGAGTAGGCCAAGTGCAATGGCTCACACCTGTAATCCCAGCACTTTGAGAGTCCAAGGTGGGAGGACTGCTTGAATCCAGGAGTTCGAGACCAGCCTGGGCAACATAGTGAGACCTCGTCTCTATTTAAGTAAAAAAAAAAGGAAGAAAGAAAGAAAGTAAAGAGTGAAATAGTAGTTACCAGAGGATGGAGAGGGGAAGGAAGAGGAAAGCAGGAGAGAGATTGGTCAATAGGTGCAGAACTACATTATACAAAAGGAATAAGTTCTGGTGTTCTATTGCAAAATAGGAAGCTTAGCGTTAACAATAATACATTGTTTTTTTTTTGTTTTGTTTTTTTGAGATGGAGTCTTGCTCTGTTGCCTGGGCTGGAGTGCAGTGGCTCGATCTCAGCTCACTGCAACCTCCACCTCCCAAACTCAAGTAATTCTCCTGCCTCAGCCTCCTGAGTAACTGGGATTACAGGCGCCCACCAGCACACCCAGCTAATTTTTGTATTTTTAGTAGAGACAAGTTTTCCCCATGTTGGCCAGGCTGGTCTCGAACTACTGACCTCAGGTGATCTGCCCATCTCCGCCTCCCAAAGCGCTGGCATTACAGGTGTGAGCCACCGTGCCCAGCCAGAACTGTATATTTCAAAATAGCTAGAAAAGAGGTTTTTGAATGTTCTCATCACAAAGAAATAATAAACGTTTAAGGTGATAGATACACTAATTACCCCAATTTGATCATTACACAATGTCTACATGTGTGAAAACATCACATTGTACCCCATTAAAAGGTATAAACAATATATGTCAATCATAAATTGTTTTAAATGTGTCAAAACTTTGAATAGACGCATCAAAAAGGAAGCTATGTGAATGGCTAACAAATAGCTGTAGAAGTGCTGAACTCAACAAATGGTAAATTCAAAATCTGTGCATTTCACTGTATGTAAATTTGACCTCAGAAAAAATCAGAAACAATATTGAATTCTACTTAATAATATGCATGCTGAAGTATTTAGAGGTGAAATGTATTGAGATCTGCAACTTACTCTGAAGTGCATGAAAACATAAGATTGGCCGGGCACAGTGACTCATGCCTATAATCCTAGCACTTTGGGAGGCCGAGGCGGGCAGATCACCTGAGGTCAGGAGTTTGAGACCAGCCTGGCTAACACGGTGAAACCCCGTTTCTACTAAAAATACAGAAATTAGCCAGGTGTGGTGCCGCGTGCCTGTAATCCCAGCTACTCTGGATCCTGAGGCAGGAGAATCGCTTGAACTCAGGAGGTAGAGGTTGCAGTGAGCCGAGATTGTGCCATTGCACTCCAGCCTGGGCAACAAGAGCGAAACTCTGCCTCCAAAAAAAAAAAAAAAAAAGGTTGAGGAGGGAATACAGGAAAATAAAGGCAGTGGCTTCCCTGATAATGAAGTACTTTGCTCCCAAGTCACCCTCATCTGTATCAATCAAGCTTGGTCCCTATGGCCTGGAAGCCGCCCCAGAGACCGGCACAAAACCTCCTGAGAAGAATGGTGTGGCTGCTATGTCTCCTATACTCTATCCCTCCATGAAGCTACGTGAATTTAATGCAGGCTTAAAGGACATTGTATACCATGAATTTGATTATCAATCCAAACCTAAGACCATTCTTTGTGGCTGTGCATTGTTTTAACAGCTACAGGCTAACATTTAGTCTTTCCCTGTACTATTTTACAGTTTTAGCTGTCTTCATCATAATTATTACCAGTGTCATTAATTTCCTGTCTCTATGCATCATTTCCCAAAGAATCTTGGATCTTTGAGAATAAGGACAGTGAATTTAACAACTCTATTTGTCTAGCTCCCACAATCTCATATAGTCCTCTACCCAGAAACCAATAAATTAAATTACTGGTACAGAAAAGACCATAAGGGTTGGGGGACAGGGATATGCAACATCAGAACAAGGCGGTGAACTCTATGGGGCTCTTCACCTAAAAACATAACCCCATTTCCTAGAGTTGGAAAATGTGTTATTTTACCATTGGGTAGTTTTCTAGGAGAAAAAAAAAACAGTCAAGAAGGTTTTTATAAAAAGTTACCATTACATTTTAGAATACTCTGAATTAATGTTAAACTTGGTCATGTTTTTGTATAAGTTCAAAAAACAGGAAGATTAAACACAAAAACCATTATAATATGCCTAGAACAATGGCTAACACAAGGCATAAACCACTTAAATGTTAATCACTTCCTCCCTTCCCAAGAAAGAGAGATGAGCCCATTCTCTGAGAAATGAGCCAGCATTTCAGAAAAGAGAAAGGTGGGTCCAACTCACCAGATATCTAGGCTTCCCTTCCCAAGGCCAGGCAGAATCCTTGGCAGGCAGAGCTGGGGAAAGAAAGAAGCAGTCTTGAGAAGCCAGGCCTACCAGGCCCATCATGAGGATCCCCAAGAGCCCTCTGAGCCTTGGCTGTGGTCACCTGAGCCTTCTCAGCCGACCCAGACCCCGAGCTCCTCGCACCTCCTGCCTTATGCTTGAGTCAACTTCTCTATGCTCTGCACCACTTCCCTATTACATTTTTAAAGAAACACTAACTTTAATCAAATGTAGTAAAGTAAACTGTAAGCACTCATCATTTTTCTACCCTAAAAATTAGCAAAACTGTTGAGACAAGGCATCATTTCCCCCATGTGTTATGTGACTCCAGACTTTTTTTTTTTTAATTTATGAAAATGGACCGAGCACAGTGGCACGCACCTATAATCCCAGAACTTTGGGAGGCCAAGGTAGGCAGACCACTTGAGGTCAGGAGTTTGAGACCAATCTAACCAACATGGCAAAGAAACCCCATCTCCATTAAAAATACAAAAATTAGCCAGGCATGGTAGTGCACATCTATAATCCCAGTTACTCAGGAAGCTGTGGCAGGAGAATCGCTTGAACCCAGGGGATGAAGGTTCCAGTGAGCAGAGATTACACCACTGTACTCCAGCCTGGGCAACAGCAAAACTCCATCTCAAAAATAGTCTATGAAAAAGAAGTCTGTGATGTAATAAAAATGTAATTTTAAAAAATGTGTCAGGCCGGTTTCAGTGGGTCACACCTGTAATCCCAACACTTTGTGAGGCTGAGGTGGGAGGATCACTTGCATCCAGGGCTTCAAGACCAGCCTGGGTGACAATGAGACCCACACCTCTAATAATAAAAATAATCATTGTGGAATTTATTGATTGATTGAGACAGGGTCTCACTGTTGCCCAGGCTGGAATGCAGTGGCGCAATCTCTGCTCACTACCACCTCCACCTCCTGGGCTCAAGTGATCCTCCCACCTCAACTTCCCTGGGATTATAGGCATGCACCACCACACCTGGCTAATTTTTGTATTTTTTGTAGAGATGGGGTTTCACCATGTTGGCCAGGCTGGTCTCGAACTCCTGACCTCAGGTGATCCACCTCCCCCCCTCGGC
>NW_022322178.1:0-11247 GCF_002776525.5 Piliocolobus tephrosceles | reverse complement strand
GCCGAGGGGGGGAGGTGGATCACCTGAGGTCAGGAGTTCGAGACCAGCCTGGCCAACATGGTGAAACCCCATCTCTACAAAAAATACAAAAATTAGCCAGGTGTGGTGGTGCATGCCTATAATCCCAGGGAAGTTGAGGTGGGAGGATCACTTGAGCCCAGGAGGTGGAGGTGGTAGTGAGCAGAGATTGCGCCACTGCATTCCAGCCTGGGCAACAGTGAGACCCTGTCTCAATCAATCAATAAATTCCACAATGATTATTTTTATTATTAGAGGTGTGGGTCTCATTGTCACCCAGGCTGGTCTTGAAGCCCTGGATGCAAGTGATCCTCCCACCTCAGCCTCACAAAGTGTTGGGATTACAGGTGTGACCCACTGAAACCGGCCTGACACATTTTTTAAAATTACATTTTTATTACATCACAGACTTCTTTTTCATAGACTATTTTTGAGATGGAGTTTTGCTGTTGCCCAGGCTGGAGTACAGTGGTGTAATCTCTGCTCACTGGAACCTTCATCCCCTGGGTTCAAGCGATTCTCCTGCCACAGCTTCCTGAGTAACTGGGATTATAGATGTGCACTACCATGCCTGGCTAATTTTTGTATTTTTAATGGAGATGGGGTTTCTTTGCCATGTTGGTTAGATTGGTCTCAAACTCCTGACCTCAAGTGGTCTGCCTACCTTGGCCTCCCAAAGTTCTGGGATTATAGGTGCGTGCCACTGTGCTCGGTCCATTTTCATAAATTAAAAAAAAAAAAGTCTGGAGTCACATAACACATGGGGGAAATGATGCCTTGTCTCAACAGTTTTGCTAATTTTTAGGGTAGAAAAATGATGAGTGCTTACAGTTTACTTTACTACATTTGATTAAAGTTAGTGTTTCTTTAAAAATGTAATAGGGAAGTGGTGCAGAGCATAGAGAAGTTGACTCAAGCATAAGGCAGGAGGTGCGAGGAGCTCGGGGTCTGGGTCGGCTGAGAAGGCTCAGGTGACCACAGCCAAGGCTCAGAGGGCTCTTGGGGATCCTCATGATGGGCCTGGTAGGCCTGGCTTCTCAAGACTGCTTCTTTCTTTCCCCAGCTCTGCCTGCCAAGGATTCTGCCTGGCCTTGGGAAGGGAAGCCTAGATATCTGGTGAGTTGGACCCACCTTTCTCTTTTCTGAAATGCTGGCTCATTTCTCAGAGAATGGGCTCATCTCTCTTTCTTGGGAAGGGAGGAAGTGATTAACATTTAAGTGGTTTATGCCTTGTGTTAGCCATTGTTCTAGGCATATTATAATGGTTTTTGTGTTTAATCTTCCTGTTTTTTGAACTTATACAAAAACATGACCAAGTTTAACATTAATTCAGAGTATTCTAAAATGTAATGGTAACTTTTTATAAAAACCTTCTTGACTGTTTTTTTTTTCTCCTAGAAAACTACCCAATGGTAAAATAACACATTTTCCAACTCTAGGAAATGGGGTTATGTTTTTAGGTGAAGAGCCCCATAGAGTTCACCGCCTTGTTCTGATGTTGCATATCCCTGTCCCCCAACCCTTATGGTCTTTTCTGTACCAGTAATTTAATTTATTGGTTTCTGGGTAGAGGACTATATGAGATTGTGGGAGCTAGACAAATAGAGTTGTTAAATTCACTGTCCTTATTCTCAAAGATCCAAGATTCTTTGGGAAATGATGCATAGAGACAGGAAATTAATGACACTGGTAATAATTATGATGAAGACAGCTAAAACTGTAAAATAGTACAGGGAAAGACTAAATGTTAGCCTGTAGCTGTTAAAACAATGCACAGCCACAAAGAATGGTCTTAGGTTTGGATTGATAATCAAATTCATGGTATACAATGTCCTTTAAGCCTGCATTAAATTCACGTAGCTTCATGGAGGGATAGAGTATAGGAGACATAGCAGCCACACCATTCTTCTCAGGAGGTTTTGTGCCGGTCTCTGGGGCGGCTTCCAGGCCATAGGGACCAAGCTTGATTGATACAGATGAGGGTGACTTGGGAGCAAAGTACTTCATTATCAGGGAAGCCACTGCCTTTATTTTCCTGTATTCCCTCCTCAACCTTTTTTTTTTTTTTTTTTGGAGGCAGAGTTTCGCTCTTGTTGCCCAGGCTGGAGTGCAATGGCACAATCTCGGCTCACTGCAACCTCTACCTCCTGAGTTCAAGCGATTCTCCTGCCTCAGGATCCAGAGTAGCTGGGATTACAGGCACGCGGCACCACACCTGGCTAATTTCTGTATTTTTAGTAGAAACGGGGTTTCACCGTGTTAGCCAGGCTGGTCTCAAACTCCTGACCTCAGGTGATCTGCCCGCCTCGGCCTCCCAAAGTGCTAGGATTATAGGCATGAGTCACTGTGCCCGGCCAATCTTATGTTTTCATGCACTTCAGAGTAAGTTGCAGATCTCAATACATTTCACCTCTAAATACTTCAGCATGCATATTATTAAGTAGAATTCAATATTGTTTCTGATTTTTTCTGAGGTCAAATTTACATACAGTGAAATGCACAGATTTTGAATTTACCATTTGTTGAGTTCAGCACTTCTACAGCTATTTGTTAGCCATTCACATAGCTTCCTTTTTGATGCGTCTATTCAAAGTTTTGACACATTTAAAACAATTTATGATTGACATATATTGTTTATACCTTTTAATGGGGTACAATGTGATGTTTTCACACATGTAGACATTGTGTAATGATCAAATTGGGGTAATTAGTGTATCTATCACCTTAAACGTTTATTATTTCTTTGTGATGAGAACATTCAAAAACCTCTTTTCTAGCTATTTTGAAATATACAGTTCTGGCTGGGCACGGTGGCTCACACCTGTAATGCCAGCGCTTTGGGAGGCGGAGATGGGCAGATCACCTGAGGTCAGTAGTTCGAGACCAGCCTGGCCAACATGGGGAAAACTTGTCTCTACTAAAAATACAAAAATTAGCTGGGTGTGCTGGTGGGCGCCTGTAATCCCAGTTACTCAGGAGGCTGAGGCAGGAGAATTACTTGAGTTTGGGAGGTGGAGGTTGCAGTGAGCTGAGATCGAGCCACTGCACTCCAGCCCAGGCAACAGAGCAAGACTCCATCTCAAAAAAACAAAACAAAAAAAAAACAATGTATTATTGTTAACGCTAAGCTTCCTATTTTGCAATAGAACACCAGAACTTATTCCTTTTGTATAATGTAGTTCTGCACCTATTGACCAATCTCTCTCCTGCTTTCCTCTTCCTTCCCCTCTCCATCCTCTGGTAACTACTATTTCACTCTTTACTTTCTTTCTTTCTTCCTTTTTTTTTTACTTAAATAGAGACGAGGTCTCACTATGTTGCCCAGGCTGGTCTCGAACTCCTGGATTCAAGCAGTCCTCCCACCTTGGACTCTCAAAGTGCTGGGATTACAGGTGTGAGCCATTGCACTTGGCCTACTCTCTACTTCTTTGAGAACAACTTTTCTTTTTTTTTGAGATAGAATCTCCCTCTGTTGCCCACGCTGGAGTACAGTGATGTGATCTTGGCTCACTGCAATCTCCGTCTCCTGGGTTCAAGCCCACACCACTGCCCGCTCAGGCCTTGGCTGCCTAATCCTGGGTCCTGGCCTGCTGTCTAGACTTTCTGTCCTCCCTCCTACACTGTGTCATGCAGCCTGACTGCCTGGGCTGCTGGCTGTAGATGTGACATCCCTCCCAAAACTTCTCACACACTCAAGGATTTCAGTATCTACACCTAGTTTCCTACTCTTAGCTCAGCGTCATTATTATTCTCTACTGCTTCTGCACTTCTGTGCTGGGTTTTATTAAATCTCTTTTATAGTCCAGCTCCCAGGGGAGGATGCTAAGAAGCTCTGGCTTGGTAGCCTTGCATTGTGCTTCCTCCAGCCCCTACTGTCATCTTTGATTTCATAGAAGCTTAATTAGTTTAGCTTTAGAACCTGGAATATACATTCCCAACCCCTAAAGTGCCAAGGACCACTGGAAGGTGGACAAGAAGATTGATGTATACCTGAGAATAGGAGGAAAAAGCTGAGTCAGAGAAGAGGTACTCAGGACGATCAGAAGCAGCTGGGAATAATGTGCAAATGTTCCCCGAAGTCTGCAGAGTGAAGTTAAAAATCTAAAGCAAGTCCGAGGCAGGCAGATCACTTGAGGTCAGGAATTGGAGACTAGCCTGGCCAACATGGTGAAAACCCCATCTCTACTAAAAAAAAAAAAAAAAACAAAAATATTAGCCAAGCGTGGTGATATGCACCTGTAGTCCCAGCTACTTGGGAGGCTGAGGCAGGAGAATCACTTGAACCCAGGAGGCAGGGGCTGCAGTGAGCCAAGATCACACCACTGCACTCCAGCCTGGACGACAGAGTAAGACTTGTCTCAAAAAAAAAAAAAAAATGTAGGGCAAGTTAGGAGTGTCATGAAATACCCACAGGCAGTTGGTCACTGAGCAAATAATGCTTGAATTCAGTAGAAGTAAGTTGATTGGTGGCTCCCTTGGTATCTGAGGGCAATGCCACCTTTCAAGTATAACTAAAGAGAAAACACCACTGAATACTCATTTTGAAGAGAAGAGACTTGAAGATGAAAAAGCATATGGTGTAGGTTTTTTTGAGACCGGGTCTCACTGTGGTCACCCAGGCCAGAGTGCAGTGGTGAAATCTCAGCTCACTGTAGCCTCGACCTGCTAGGATCAGGCAATCCTCCTACCTCAGCCTCCTGAATAGCTGGAACTACAGGTGTACGCTGCCATACCTGGCTAATTTTTGTTTATTTTTCATAGAGACAGGGTCTCACTGTGTTGCCCAGGCTAGTCTTGAACTCCTGGGCTCAAGCAATCCGCCCGCCTCAGCCTCCCAAGTAGCAAATCCAATTCTCTCTCTTTTTTTTGTTTTTTTTTTTTTGAGACAGAGTCTCACTCTGTCACCCGGGCTGGAGTGCAGTGGCCGGATCTCAGCTCACTGCAGGCTCCACCTCCCGGGTTTACGCCATTCTCCTGCCTCAGCCTCCGGAGTAGCTGGGACTACAGGCGCCCGCCACCTTGCCCGGCTAGTTTTTTGTATTTTTTAGTAGAGACGGGGTTTCACAGTGTTAGCCAGGATGATCTCGATCTCCTGACCTCGTGATCTGCCTGTCTCAGCCTCCCAAAGTGCTGGGATTACAGGCTTGAGCCACCGCGCCTGGCCTAGATCCATTTCTTATGTAGCTAGATTCTCCAAGACCACCAGTTCCATTCTCCCTGTGAATCTTAATTGTGACTTGATGAATATGAATTTATTGGTTGATTTAGGGACCAGTGACTTTCGAGGATGTGGCTCTGCTTTTCACTGAGGCAGAGTGGAAGAGACTGAACCTTGAGCAGAGGAACCTATTGAAAGAAGTGATGCTGGAAAATCTCAGGGAATCTGGTCTCGTTGGGTGAGGACATGTTCTCTTTCTTCATTTTTCCATTCAAGTATTTACTGACCATATTCAGTGTGCCAGCCAATGTTTTAATCTCTTAGAACATATCAGTGAATAGAATAATAAAGCGTTTCTTCTCTCATGGAGCTTACATTCTAGTATAGGTAGACTGACAATGTACAATAAGCAGCATATATAGGTAAATTATATATGTCAGAGGATAATAAGTGCGACATAGTTAAAAAATGTATAAGATGTATATAAATATAAGTAGAGCAGATTAAGGGAGATCTGAAATGCCTGGGTGTGGAGGCAACTGGCTAAACTTTTAAATTGCATGATCAGGGTAGGCCTCTATGAGGAAGTACATTTGAGCAAAGGCTTGAAGGAGGTAAGGAGGTTGGGTATGTGGATCAGGTGGGAAACTGCTCCAGACAAGAGGAAAGCAGTGCCAGGGCTCTGGAGGCAGGAGCATATCTAGTCCTTTGGAGGAAAAGCAAAGAGGCCAAGGTGTTTGGAGTACAGAGAACGAGGAGGAGAATAGTAAGAGATGCCTTCTATGACCTAGAAGTTGGAAATGTTTAAGGTTTAAGGTACAAGTCTGTCAGTTTGATGTGTTATAGATTACTGGATATCATACATCATGTTTTTATTCACTTATTTAAAAGCTAAAACTGATTACTAGGTTAGCAAATAACAAAGTCATTCTGGATATTCCTGAGTTATTGATGAGAATCAGATTTTCAAAGTTCCTCACATTTCTCTCAGCAGCTTTCTCAAGGTGTGTCTTCATCTGGCATAGCTATGAATTAAATAGTTCTGATTTATTCTCCTTGCATCTGCTTAGACCTATTTTGCACTGCTTTAATCTCATTTGAATTGGCCTCATTTCAGTCCTAGTTTTGCTTATTTCTATTTCAGTGCAGATTCATCCATTTAAGTTAGCTTTCAATTGGCCAATCTGATCTGGTCTCATTTCATCTGCTCTTGTTACTCTCTATCTTTATGCTCATACATTTTGTTGATTCTGAAGAATATGTTAACATTGTCTTAAAATAATCTGATTCATATTAATCTTGACCCTGAAACTTTGGATCTCATTTCAGGTGTTAAACTGTTTTTGTTCTTGATCCATCTTTCCCTTTCTCTCTACATCACTTTTTCTCTTATTGCTGAATTATTTAAAGCAAATCTCAAATATCATGACATACCACTCCTGTTATATCACAGTGCAACTCCAATAAAAAAGGACATTTTATTTTATTTATTTATTTATTTTGAGATGGAGTTTCACTCTTGTTGCCCAAGCTGGAGTGCAGTGGCGCGATCTTGGCTCACTGCAACCTCCACCTTCCAGGTTCAAGCAATTCTCCTGCCTCAGCCTCCCAAGTAGCTGGGATTACAGGCACGCACCACCGCTCCCCGCTAATTTTTTGTATTTTTAGTAGAAACGGTGTTTCACCATGTTAGCCAGGCTAGTCTCGAACTCCTGACCTCAGATGATCCCCCTGCCTCAGCCTCCCAAAGTGCTGGGATTACAGGCATGAGCCACTGTGCCCGGCCCAATATTTTCTTATATAACCACAGTGTCATGATCAGAACTCACAAAGTTACCAGGAATGCTTCAGTATCATCCAACACCTAGATCATCTCAAGTTTTTTTGCAAATTTGAATCGGGATTCAGATGAGATCCACACATTCCATCTTCAAAAAAATTCTCTTAATTTATATCTACTCCTTCTCTCCTTTTTTTTTCCCCTGTAGCCCACGGATCTGTTTGTAGTGTTCTGAATCTAGAATATAAATCTATGTTAGATAGTATCATAAAGTAATTTTTTTTTTTTTTTTTTTTTTGAGACAGAGTCTCGCTCTGTCGCCCAGGCTGGAGTGCAGTGGCCGGATCTCAGCTCACCACAAGCTCCACCTCCCGGGTTCACGCCATTCTCCTGCCTCAGCCTCCCGAGTAGCTGGGACTACAGGCGCCCGCCACCTTGCCCGGCTAGTTTTTGTATTTTTTTAGTAGAGACGGGGTTTCACCGTGTTAGCCAGGATGGTCTCGATCTCCTGACCTCGTGATCCGCCCGTCTCGGCCTCCCAAAGTGCTGGGATTACAGGCTTGAGCCACCGCGCCTGGCCCATAAAGTAATTTTTGCATGGTAGATTGTAAATCAAGAGAAAATAGTTTTTGAGCTTTACCAAGAGGTGTTCACCAATATGAAAAAAAAATCACATCACTCATGGCAGTGCTGGTTGTGGTGTTTGAGCAACCGCTTGCATAGCACACTTAGGTCTGTCACCACTAGAACACACATAGTCATCAATAAGGCACATCCATGTGTGTCTGCATTTGTAGCTATCTTGTCCACAGTGTAAGCACTTGTCTTGTCCTGTAAGCACCTGATTGCTCTGGTATGTCTCATAATGTAGCCCTGTCAAGAGATTACATATTGAAATGAATATTTTTGTTGTAAATTACTTTCTTTTCCTTCTTTTTTTCTGTTTTCTTTCTTTCTTTCTTTTTTATTTTTTTTTGAGACTGAACTTTGCTCTTGTCCCCCAGGCTGGAGTGCAGTGGTGCAATCTTGGCTCATGGCAACTTCTGCCTCCCCAGTTCATGCGATTGTCCTGCCTCAGCCTCCTGAGTAGCTGGGATTACAGGCATGTGCTGCCATGCCCAGCTAATTTTTGTACTTTTAGTGGAGACAGGATTTCACCATGTTGGTCAGGCTGGTCTCAAACTACTGACCTCAGATGATCTGCCTGCCTCAGCCTCCCAAAGTGTTGGGATTACAGGCATGAGCCGCCACGCCCAGTTCCTTTCTTTTTATGTTTTGGATAGGGCATTACATTATTAAAACATTCTGCGGCCAGGCATGGTGGCTCATGCCTGTAATCCCAGCACTTTGGGAGGCTGAGGCCGGCGGATCACGAGGTCAGGAGTTTGAGACCAGTCTGGCCAACATGGTGTAACCCCGCCTCTACTAAAAATAGAAAAAAAAAAAAAATTCAGCCAGGCATGGTGATGTGCACCTGTAATCCCAGCTATGCAGGAGGCTGAGGCAGGAGAATCACTTGAACCCGGGAGGCGGAGGTTGCAGTGAGCTGAGATTCCACCACTGCATTCCAGCCTGGGCGACAGAGCAAGACTCCATCTTGGAGAGAAAAAAAAACACAAAACATTCTGCATATAAGTACATTTAATTAAATATGAATTTTATTTCAGGACAGTAAGTGAGATGTTATGAAACGTAAGTTATAAAAAGGAGGCTTTTGTTCTGACAGTATTGAGAACATCTTCTGCCTAACCCTCTAGTCCTTTTTTAATTAACTTGGCTCCTGTCACTCATTTACTCAAAAGTATGTATTGACTATTAAACGCTGGGTCTAGTTCTGCATTCTTAGAATATAGCAGTGATATGTATGGGAGAAGGGTGCTGTAGACATAGAAACCAGCCAGTGTAAGTCATCTGGACGGGAGGATAGTGTGGCTCAGATGGAGCAAATGAAGGCTGGAGAATAGGCTGAGTCAAAGAAGCAGTAGGTGGAACCCAGTGGGCCCTCTAAGCAGCTTGGCTTTTACTCTGAACATTATGGACTTCCTTTTTTTTTGAGTTGAAGGGTCTTGTTTATTAGAAATGTAGAAAAAAGAAGGAAGAGGCCAGGTGCAGTGGCTCACGCTTGTAATCCCAGCACATTGGGAGGCTGAGGCGGGCGGATCATGAGGTTGGGAGTTCGAGACCAGCATGACCAACATGGTGAAACCCTGTCTCTACTAAAACTACAAAAATTAGCTGGGCCAGGTGGCGTGTGCCTGTAATCGCAGCTATTCAGGAGGCTGAGGCAGGAGAATCGCTTGAACCCGGGAGGCAGAGGTTGCCGTGAGTTGAGATCGCGCCACTGCACTCCAGCCTGGGTGACAGAGCGAGACTCCGTCTCAAAAATAAATAAATAAATAAAAATAAAAAGGCCAGGCACGGTGGCTCACACCTGTAATCCTTGCTCTTTGGGAGGCTGAGGCGTGTGGATTGCCTGAGCTCAGGAGTTCGAGACCAGCCTGGGCAGCATGGTGAAACCCTGTCACTATTAAAAATACAAAAGTTAACTGGGCACGGTGGCACACCCCTGTAGTCCCAGCTACTTGGGGGGCTGAGGCAAGAGAATTGCTTGAACCTGGGAAGCGGAGGTTGCAGTGAGCCAGGATCACACCATTGCACTGCAGCCTGGGCAACAGAGACTCTGTCTCAAAAAAATAAAATAAAATAAGAGGAAGAATTGGCTTTAGTCACCCATTCCCATTCCATTCTTCTGTTCCTTCTTCTAGGACAGAACTCTGTGGCTCCAGGGCTTAATTTCTTTTGGATGGATGGGGGTCCAGTTGGCTTATTTATTTATTTATTTATTTTAAATTTTTTTTGAGACAGTCTTGTTCTGTCACCCAGGCTGGAGTACGATGGTGCGATCCCGGCTCACAGCGACCTCCGCCTCCTGGGTTCAAGTGATTCTCCTGCCTCAACCTCCCAAGTAGCTGGGATTACAGGCGCCTGCCGCCATGTCCGGCTAATTTTTGTATCTTTAATAGAGATGAGATTTCACCATGTTTGCCAGGCTGGTCTTGAACTCCTGACTTCAAGTGATGCACCCGCCTCGGCCTCCCCAAGTGTTAGGATTACAGGTGTGAGCCACAGCGCCCTGCCCCATTTGGCTTTAGTCACCCGCTCCCACCACCACATTCTTCGATTCCTGATTCTAGGGCAGCACTCTGTGGCTCCAGGGCTTCATTTCTTCTGGAGGGATAGGGGTCCTGGTTTCAGTGACTCCTCTGGAGCAGTGTAGCTTAGGTAATCCTCATCCCTCTTCCTGTCCTGAGAGAGTTGGAGCAGCTGGGCTGGGTGTCTGGGAATCTGATCATCAGGATGTCTGGATGGCAGCTTTGCAAGCCTAGAGTAGTCAAAGCCTGGAACACTCCTGGCCCCTAGATGTAGTTCAAAGGCCAAAGTTGGTTGGCTTTCCCAAGAGGTATTGCATCTGTGTCAGGGGGCTTAATTCTCACTGGCTTCTTTTCTTCAAAGGCCTAGTCAAAGTAGCAAGGATCTCATTATTTATAGAACATAGGCCTTTAAACAGCTCAGAGTTATTCGTGGTGTATTGAAAGTATTTAGGAACACATATTTTGGCATCCTGAACCCTGTCTTTTCTTACTTTATGACTGTGGACACAAAGTTACTAATCCTTCTAAACTTCAATTTCCCAATCTATGAAATGATAATACCAGGATTAAATTTGGTCTTTATGTAAAGCCCTACATAGCACAAAGCACAATGGCCCATAGTAAGTGATATTTATTATGGGGTCTGTTATTATTAAGGATAATAATAATAGTAATAGAGCTTACAATCCAAATTCAGGTAATAAAGACCATCGGAACTTTATACAAGTGAATAAATAAATAAAATTTTTGAGTTTATTTAATTGTCAGGCAAGGGAATGAATAGTAAAGAAACCTTACTGAATAGTTCACAGAGAGGACTACTAAATAGTAGGAAGGCAGTTTTATGGCATTTGTGCTAATTAAATATGAAAGACCAGGACTCTGCATAGGATGGAATGAATCCATGGGTCTATACATGTTTGGTTAAAACAATTCTCCTGGCCAGCGCAGTAGCTCACACTTGTAATCCCAACACTTTGGGAGGCCGAGGAGGGCGGGATCACCTGAGATCAGGAGTTCGAAACCAGCCTGGCCAACATGGTGAAACCGCCTCTCTACTACAAATACAAAAACTAGCCGGTTATGGTGGCATGCGCCTGTAATCCCAACCACTCAGGAGGCTGAGGCAGGAGAATTGC
>NW_022322177.1:0-18453 GCF_002776525.5 Piliocolobus tephrosceles | reverse complement strand
TATCAGGTATAACTCCCCAATGCAATCCCTCCCCCCTCCCCCCTCCCCATGATAGGCCCCAGTGTGTGATGTTCCCCTTCCCGAGTCCAAGTGAGCTCATTGTTCAGTTCCCACCTATGAGTGAGAACATGCGGTGTTTGGTTTTCTCTTCTTGTGATAGTTTGCTAAGAATGATGGTTTCCAGCTGCATCCATGTCCCTACAAAGGACGCAAACTCATCCTTTTTTATGGCTGCATAGTATTCCATGGTGTATATGTGCCACATTTTCTTAATCCAGTCTGTCACTAATGAACATTTGGGTTGATTCCAAGTCTTTGCTATTGTGAATAGTGCCACAATAAACATACGTGTGCATGTGTCTTTGTAGTAGCATAATTTATAATCTTTTGGGTATATACCCAGTAGTGGGATGGCTGGGTCATATGGTACATCTAGTTCTAGATCCTTGAGGAATCGCCATACTGTTTTCCATAATGGTTGAACTAGTTTACAATCCCACCAACAGTGTAAAAGTGTTCCTATTTCTCCACATCCTCTCCAACACCTATTGTTTCCTGATTTTTTAATGATTGCCATTCTAACTGGTGTGAGATGGTATCTCATTGTGGTTTTGATTTGCATTTCTCTGATGGCCAGTGATGATGAGCATTTTTTCATGTGTCTGTTGGCTGTATGAATGTCTTCTTTTGAGAAATGTCTGTTCATATCCTTTCCCCACTTTTGGATGGGGTTGTTTGTTTTTTTCTTGTATATTTGTTTGAGTTCCTTGTAGATTCTGGAAATGAGCCCTTTGTCAGATGAGTAGATTGCAAAAATTTTCTCCCATTCTGTAGGTTGCCTGTTCACTCTGATGGTAGTTTCTTTTGCTGTGCAGAAGCTCTTTAGTTTAATTAGATCCCATTTGTCAATTTTGGCTTTTGCTGCCGTTGCTTTTGGTGTTTTAGACATGAAGTCCTTGCCCATGCCTATGTCCTGAATGGTACTACCTAGATTTTCTTCTAGGGTTTTTATGGTATTAGGTCTAACATTTAAGTCTCTAATCCATCTTGAATTAATCTTCGTATAAGGAGTAAGGAAAGGATCCAGTTTCAGCTTTCTACTTATGGCTAGCCAATTTTCCCAGCACCATTTATTAAATAGGGAATCCTTTCCCCATTTCTTGTTTTTCTCAGGTTTGTCAAATATCAGATGGTTGTAGATGTGTGGCATTATTTCTGAAGGCTCCGTTCTGTTCCATTGGTCTATATCTCTGTTTTGGTACCAGTACCATGCTGTTTTGGTTACTGTAGCCTTGTAGTATAGTTTGAAGTCAGGTAGCGTGACGCCTCCGGCTTTGTCCTTTTGACTTAGGATTGTCTTGGCAATACGGGCTCTTTTTTGGTTCCATATGAACTTTAAAGCAGTTTTTTCCAATTCGGTGAAGAAACTCATTGGTAGCTTGATGGGGATGGCATTGAATCTATAAATAACCTTGGGCAGTATAGCCATTTTCACAATATTGATTCTGCCTATCCATGAGCATGGTATGTTCTTCCATTTGTTTGTGTCCTCTTTGATTTCACTGAGCAGTGGTTTGTAGTTCTCCTTGAAGAGGTCCTTTACATCCCTTGTAAGTTGGATTCCTAGGTATTTTATTCTCTTTGAAGCAATTGTGAATGGAAGTTCATTCCTGATTTGGCTCTCTGCTTGTCTGTTACTGGTGTATAAGAATGCTTGTGATTTTTGCACATTAATTTTGTATCCTGAGACTTTGCTGAAGTTGCTTATCAGCTTAAGAAGATTTTGGGCTGAGACGATGGGGTTTTCTAAATACACAATCATGTCATCTGCAAACAGGGACAATTTGACTTCTTCTTTTCCTAACTGAATACCCTTGATTTCTTTCTCTTGCCTGATTGCCCTAGCCAGAACTTCCAACACTATGTTGAATAGGAGTGGTGAGAGAGGGCATCCCTGTCTTGTGCCAGTTTTCAAAGGGAACTTTTCCAGTTTTTGCCCATTCAGTATGATATTAGCTGTGGGTTTGTCATAAATAGCTCTTATTATTTTGAGGTACGTTCCATCAATACCGAATTTGTTGAGCGTTTTTAGCATGAAGGGCTGTTGAATTTTGTCAAAAGCCTTTTCTGCATCTATTGAGATAATCATGTGGTTCTTGTCTTTGGTTCTGTTGATATGCTGGATTACGTTGATTGATTTGCGAATGTTGAACCAGCCTTGCATCCCAGGGATGAAGCCCACTTGATCATGGTGGATAAGCTTTTTGATATGCTGCTGAATCCGGTTTGCCAGTATTTTATTGAGGATTTTTGCATCGATGTTCATCAGGGAGATTGGTCTAAAATTCTCTTTTTTTGTTGTGTCTCTGCCAGGCTTTGGTATCAGGATGATGTTGGCCTCATAAAATGAGTTAGGGAGGATTCCCTCTTTTTCTATTGATTGGAATAGTTTCAGAAGGAATGGTACCAGCTCCTCCTTGTACCTCTGGTAGAATTCAGCTGTGAATCCATCTGGTCCTGGGCTTTTTTTGGTGGGTAGGCTATTAATTGTTGCCTCAATTTCAGAGGCTGCTATTGGTCTATTCAGGGATTCAACTTCTTCCTGGTTTAGTCTTGGAAGAGTGTACGTGTCCAGGAAATTATCCATTTCTTCTAGATTTTCTAGTTGATTTGCGTAGAGGTGTTTATAGTATTCTCTGATGGTAGTTTGTATTTCTGTGGGGTCGGTGGTGATATCCCCTTTATCATTTTTTATTGCGTCTATTTGATTCCTCTCTCTTTTCTTCTTTATTAATCTTGCTAGCGGTCTGTCAATTTTGTTGATCTTTTCAAAAAACCAACTCCTGGATTCATTGATTTTTTGGAGGGTTTTTTGTGTCTCTATCTCCTTCAGTTCTGCTCTGATCTTAGTTATTTCTTGCCTTCTGCTAGCTTTTGAATGTGTTTGCTCTTGCTTCTCTAGTTCTTTTAATTGTGATGTTAGAGTGTCAATTTTAGATCTTTCCTGCTTTCTCTTGTGGGCACTTAGTGCTATAAATTTCCCTCTACATACTGCTTTAAATGTGTCCCAGAGATTCTGGTATGTTGTATCTTTGTTCTCATTGGATTCAAAGAACATCTTTATTTCTGCTTTCATTTCGTTATGTACCCAGTAGTCATTCAGGAGCAGGTTGTTCAGTTTCCATGTAGTTGAGCGGTTTTGATTGAGTTTCTTAGTCCTGAGTTCTAGTTTGATTGCACTGTGGTCAGAGAGACAGTTTGTTATAATTTCTGTTCTTTTACATTTGCTGAGGAGTGCTTTACTTCCAATTATGTGGTCAATTTTGGAATAAGTGTGATGTGGTGCTGAGAAGAATGTATATTCTGTTGACTTGGGGTGGAGAGTTCTATAGATGTCTATTAGGTCCGCTTGCTGCAGAGATGAGTTCAATTCCTGGATATCCTTGTTAACTTTCTGTCTCGTTGATCTGTCTAATGTTGACAGTGGAGTGTTGAAGTCTCCCATGATTATTGTATGGGAGTCTAAGTCTCTTTGTAAGTCTCTAAGGACTTGCTTTATGAATCTGGGTGCTCCTGTATTAGGTGCATATATATTTAGGATAGTTAGCTCTTCCTGTTGGATTGATCCCTTTACCATTATGTAATGGCCTTCTTTGTCTCTTTTGATCTTTGATGGTTTAAAGTCTGTTTTATCAGAGACTAGGATTGCAACCCCTGCTTTTTTTTGTTCTCCATTTGCCTCCATCCTTTTATTTTGAGCCTATGTATGTCTCTGCATGTGAGATGGGTCTCCTGAAGACAGCAGACTGATGGGTCTTGACTCTTTATCCAGTTTGCCAGTCTGTGTCTTTTAATTGGAGCATTTAGTCCATTTACATTTAAGGTTAATATTGTTATGTGTGATCTTGATCCTGCCATTATGATATTAACTGGTTATTTTGCTCATTAGTTGATGCAGTTTCTTCCTAGGCTCGATGGTCTTTACATTTTGGCATGTTTTTGCAATGGCTGGTACCGGTTGTTCCTTTCCATGTTTAGGGCTTCCTTCAGGGTCTCTTGTAAGGCAGGCCTGGTGGTGACAAAATCTCTAAGCATTTGCTTATCTGTAAAGAATTTTATTTCTCCTTCACTGATGAAACTTAGTTTGGCTGGATATGAAATTCTGGGTTTAAAATTCTTTTCTTTAAGAACGTTGAATATTGGCCCCCACTCTCTTCTGGCTTGTAGAGTTTCTGCCGAGAGATCTGCTGTCAGTCTGATGGGCTTCCCTTTGTGGGTAACCCGACCTTTCTCTCTGGCTGCCCTTAAGATTTTTTCCTTCATTTCAACTTTGGTGAATCTGGCAATTATGTGTCTTGGAGTTGCTCTTCTGGAGGAGTATCTTTGTGGCGTTCTCTGTATTTCCTGAATTTGAATGTTGGCCTGCCCTGCTAGGTTGGGGAAGTTCTCCTGGATGATATCCTGTCGAGTGTTTTCCAATTTGGTTCCATTTTCCCCCTCACTTTCAGGCACCCCAATCAGACGTAGATTTGGTCTTTTGACATAATCCCATACTTCTTGCAGGCTTTGTTCATTTCTTTTTCTTCTTTTTTCTTTTGGTTTCTCTTCTCGCTTCATTTCATTCATTTGATCCTCAATCGCTGATACTCTTTCTTCCAGTTGATCGAGTCGGTTACTGAAGCTTGTGCATTTGTCACGTATTTCTCGTGTCATGGTTTTCATCTCTGTCATTTCGTTTATGACCTTCTCTGCATTAATTAGTCTAGCTGTCAATTCTTCCACTCTTTTTTCAAGATTTTTAGTTTCTTTGCACTGGGTACGTAATTCCTCCTTTAGCTCTGAGAGGTTTGATGGACTGAAGCCTTCTTCTCTCATCTCATCAAAATCATTCTCTGACCAGCTTTGATCCGTTGCTGGCGATGGGCTGTGCTCCTTTGCAGGAGGAGATGCGCTCTTATTTTTTGAATTTCCAGCTTTTCTGCCCTGCTTTTTCCCCATCTTTGTGGTTTTATCTGTCACTGGTCTTTGATGATGGTGACGTACTGATGGGGTTTTGATATAGGTGTCCTTCCTGTTTGATAGTTTTCCTTCTGACAGTCAGGACCCTCAGCTATAGGTCTGTTGGAGATTGCTTGAGGTCCACTCCAGACCCTGTTTGCCTGGGTATCAGCAGCAGAGGTTGCAGAAGATAGAATATTGCTGAACAGCGAGTGCACCTGTCTGATTCTTGCTTTGGAAGCTTCCTCTCAGGGGTGTACTCCACCCTGTGAGGTGTGGGGTGTCAGACTGCCCCTAGTGGGGGATGTCTCCCAGTTAGGCTACTCAGGGGTCAGTGACCCACTTGAGCAGGCAGACTGCCCCTTCTCAGATCTCAACCTCCGTGTTGGGAGATCCACTGCTCTCTTCAAAGCTGTCAGACAGAGTCGTTTGCGTTTCACAGGCTTCTGCTCCTTTAGCTGAGCCCTGTCCCCAGAGGCGCAGTCTACAGAGACAGGCAGGTTTCCTTGAGCTGCTGTGAGCTCCACCCAGTTCGAGCTTCCCAGCGGTTTTATTTACCTACTTAAGCCTCAGCGATGGCGGGCGCCCCTCCCCCAGCCTCGCTGCTGCCTTGCGGTTAGATTGCCGCAGACTGCTGTGTTAGCAAGGAGAGAGGCTCCGTGGGCGTGGGACCCTCCCGGCCAGGTGTGGGATATAATCTCCGGTGTGCCGGTGTTACAGCGCAGTATTGGGGTGGGAGTTACCCGATTTTCCAGGTGTTGTGTGTCTCAGTTCCCCTGGCTAGGAAAAGGGACTCCCTTCCCCCTCGCGCTTCCCAGGTGAGGCGATGCCTCGCCCTGCTTCAGCTCTCGCTGGTCGGGCTGCAGCAGCTGACCAGCACCGATTGTCCGGCACTCCCAAGTGAGATGTCCCCAGTACCTCAGTTGAAAATGCAGAAATTGCCGGTCTTCTGTGTCGCTCGCGCTGGGAGTTGGAGACTGAAGCTGTTCCTATTCGGCCATCTTGCTCCGCCCCCCTGAATTGTCTATTTTTAAAACAGTTTTTATAATATGATTTGATAGTAAATGTTAGTCATTTCTAGAAAGACGTGTGTCTTGGAACTTAGCAATAATGTTGTACCATGTATAATAATAGTGAGAAGAATAAATCCATGGCAAGTTTTACCTTAGGGAAATTATGTAATATTTCAATCCCCAGACAAAATTCTATGAAAGGAAACCTTTTTTTTTTTTTTTTTTTTTTTTTTTTTTGAGACCAAGTCTCACTGTCATCCAGGCTGAGGGCAGTGGCACAATCTTGGCTCACTGCAATCTCCAGCTCCCAGGTTCAAGTGATTCTCCTGCTTCAGTCTCCCGAGTAGTTGGGACTAGAGGCGTCTCTCTTTTTAGTAGAGACGGGGCTTTGCCATGTTGGCCAGGCTGGTCTTGAACTCCTGACCTTAGGTGATCCACCTGCCTTGGTCTCCCAAAGTGCTGGGATTACAGGCATGAGGCACCGCGCCCAGCCAGGAAATCTTACAAGAACTTTAATATCTCAACACTGCCACATTCCTTTATTGCTTAATATAAGATATAGCCATTCATGTTTCTTGAGCTAAAACCACTGAAGAGCTAGAAATAAGCTGAACAAACATAATTAATTTCACTTGACTAATATATAACACCGCAAACACACTGACACACACTCCTTCCTAGATGGGCCCACATAGAACAGGAATGAAGATACAGTTTTCAACACATATAATACAGGTAGTATTAAGTTTTACCAGTGAAGACAAGATAAAACTTTTTTGATTTTTTAAATTCCCCATAAGTATATAGCAGGTTCTAGTCCTAAAGGATTCAATATCATGTTAAAAATAAGTCACGGTGAAAGGAAACCCCCATTAACCCCTATTATGGCATATCTCCTTAAATTTGAGTCAGGGCTGACATTTTGTTTTTACGAAAGTGCTGTAATATACATAACAATGAAGACCTTTGACCCTAATCACTTCTTGCAGGATTCTATTGTACCTGGTGGAATCCATAGATCACTGATCTGTCAGTTGCAGGCTTTTGTGGGACACGTGTTGTCCCAAGGACAGTCAGCCACCAGCACTGCACCTGCATGTACCAGTTTGCTATCCTTGTTATCAAAATTAATCCCGCTTTAAAAAATTATTTCAGAGCTTCAAGTGATAACAACATTCAAAATTTGACAGACAAATAAGTCATCAATCCTAATTTATGTCCTCCACAGTAGAGATATTGGGGAAAACACTATTGTACAGTCCACATCATCAATGTCAAGTTTTTTATATGTGCTCTGGGTTACCAACTAAAGTTATAAGTTGTTTTCAAAAATGACATTGAATTTTACATATCCTGTCGAAAACCAATCTTATTCTAACTTCCACTTTTTCCAGCTTCATCCTTTTTATCTCAGTGATTACTAAATCCTGTCAATTCTTCCACCTACATTTTCTCTCTAAATCTTTGCTTTCCATCTTCATAACCTCTGTTTTACTGCAGAGTAATAGCCATGGAGCTAAAATTGGTCTTCTCTACACTTTCACAAGTTTATTAAACATCTACTTTATGCCAGACCTTGTATTGACTCAAACAGAAATTTGAAAATAATGTTCATATGGAACACTGTATTAGTCTGTTCTTGTCCTGCTATAAAGAAATGCGAGACGGGGAAATTTGTAAAGAGAAGAAGTTTAATTGGCTCATGGTTCTGCAGGAAGCATAGTGACTTCCGCTTCCGGGGAGGCTTCAGGGAGCTTTCAGTCCTGGTGGAAGGCAAAGCGGAAGCAAGACTTCTCACGCGGCCAGAGCAGGAGGAAGAGAGAGAGGATAGAGGTGCTAAACACTTTAAAAACAACCAGATCTCACAATAACACACTCACTCACTATCATGAGAAAAGCACCCAGGGAGGTGATGGTGGTAACCCATTCATGAGAACTCTGCCACCATGATCCAGTCACCTCCCACCAGGGCCCACCTCCAACACTGGGTATTATAACTTAACATGAGATTTAGACGGATTTGTGACATGGGACACAGATTCAAACCATATCAAGCACTTATGAAGTCACAATGGCTAGATGGTGGGTGCTAGAGGAGAATGGCAAAATTCGAGGAGGGAACTCAGAAGCATAGAAGTGAATCTTAACTTAGCCAAGTGATTATAGCCAAAAGTCAGAGAGCAAGGCAAAAACATCTCAAAAAGTTTCATTGCCCAGCCGGGCATGGTGGCTCATGCCTATAATTCCCACACTTTGGGAGGCTGAGGTGGGTGGATCACCTGAGGTCAGGAGTTCAAGACCAGCCTGGCCAAGATGGTGAAAACCCATCTCTACTAAAAATACCGAAATTAGCTGGGTGTGGTGGCAGGTGCCTGTAATCCCAGCTACTCGGGAGGCTGAGGCAGGAGAATCGCTTGAAAAAAAACGGGAGATGGAGGCTGCAGTGAGCCGAGATTGTACCACTGCACTCCAGCCTGAGAGACAGAGCAAGACTCTGTCTCAAAAAAAAAAAAAAAAAAAAAGAAAAGAAAAGTTCCATTGCCCTTGAAAATTTTTCACGAAGGTGTCATGTTGGTACCATGTGCCATCTGTCAATAAATCCCAGGCAGGCTTTTCTCCCACCTTTGTGGAGAAGGCTGTTCCTTCAGTTGAGTACCAGATGAAAAAAATTGTCTTCCATTTTGAATTTATGGGGTACCAAAAATACATCTGTTGAAACACTGGCATTCCATTCAGTGTGGTGAAATGGGCAACATGATGAAATCCCATCTCTACTAACAATACAAAAATTAGCCGACATGGTGGTGGGCACCTGTAATCCCATCTACTCTGGAGGCTGAGGCACAAGAATTGCTTGAACCCAATGGACGGATGTTGCAGTGAGCTGAGATTACTCCACTGTACTCCAGCCTGGGTGACAGAGCAAGACTGAAATTGCAATTTTGTTAATTAGCCGGGTGTGGTGCCACTCGCCTATAGTCCTAGCTACTTGGGAGGCTGAGGTAGGAGGATCCCTTGAGTCCAGGAGTTCCAGGTTACAGTGAGCTATGATTGCATCACTGCACTCCAGCCTGGGTAACAAAGCACAAGACCCTGTCTCCCTCTCAAAAAATAAAATAAAAGCAAAACAAAATTAAAAAATTAATTGCAATGTTGTTACTCTTGATTCTTCTGTCAGGCATTAATATTTGACTTTTAGAAAATCAAAGCTGGAAGTGTGAACATTATTATTTGGCCACAAGTGTTTAAAGGAGTTTACCATTATCAGATTAGTGATTGAGAATGGTGAGTTGTAGCTTGGAGGAGGTATATAAGGGAGGGATAGAGGACATAGCGTTGGATATTGTCACAAAGGCTTAAGAGGGCTGTCACTTTTATCACCTACATTTTTTCTCTAAATCTCTCTTTTCCATCTCTGTTACCTCATTGACAGTTTTTTCAGGCCTTTCATGGGGTGGACATCTCACCACATTGAATGGAATGCCAGTATTTCAACAGATGTATTCCTAGTACACCATACATTCAAAGTAGAAGCCAATTCTTTTCATCTGGTACTCAACTGAAGGAACAGCCTTCTCCACAAAGGTGGGAGAAAAGCCTGTCTGGGAAGAATTTATTGAGAGATGGCACATGGTGCCAATATGGCGCCTTCATAAAAGATTTTCAAGGGCGATGAAACTTTTTGAGACTTTTTTTGCCTGGCTCTTTGACTTTTGGCCATGATCACTTGGTTAAGTCTGATTCCATTGCGATGCTTCTGAGTTTCCTTCTGGAATTTTGTCATTCTCCTCTAGCACCCACTGTCTAGCCTTTGTGACTTCATCAGTGCTTCACATGCATGCTCTTTTCACAGTTCTGTTTGAGTCAGTACAAGGTCTGGCATGAAGCAGATGTTTAATAAACATGCAAAAGTGTGGAGAAGACCAATTTTAGCTCTATTGGTATGTCAATAATTTTTACTTAGCATTATGATCATTATATGCTTGTGCAATTGGAACTAAAAAAAATCCCTCACTTGGCACTGAAGCATGACAAATATAATTTTTGGGAAAACTCCCCAAGTTTCTCTAAGCACCATGTGGAGGCCTCATGGACCCAGAGTTCCTGACTTGTCTGAAGTATAGCTACATAACCAAAGAGGGGGACTGTATTATGCCTACAGGAGTCCCTTTAAGAGGTATAAATGAGATTTCCCTGGTTCTGTTCTTTGCAGTGAAGCTTTTTGCTGCGACTTTAACGTGAGCAGGAGTGTCTCCATTTCAGAAATACAAGTGCAAACAATCTGTGTGTCTGCATAACATTTCTTTAGAGTCAGATGAGTTTATGTGAAGTGTGGTAGACCTGGGAGGGGGCTGAAGACTGGCTAACCCTACCACAGAGCCTGTAGGAACCCAGTGGCCTCACTAACTTTCCACCAAGGTTTGTGTCAAGGTTTGTGGGGGTTGTTTCATACCAAATAACTCATACAGAGGATTAAACACATTTCTATGCAACTGTGGCAGATTTGGGTTTTATTTTTACCCCACAGTCCTTAAATTACAATACCTCTTTTGATGTGGCATATGCACATTGTGTATTCTTAACTGCTTATTTGGATACATTTGGGACTCTCAGAAGCCTTTTTTTTCACTATAGATGCCAATAAATATGTCTGCAGGGCGAAGGGAGACTGTACTTTTAGATTCCTGGCTTGAGGATCCTAACGAGGTTTTAAAAATTTATAACCTAATAATGAGCTGTGTCTACCACTGCATCATACTGAAAGAATTTTATTTTCCTTAAAAGGAAAGATGCAGGATTTTTTGTTCTAAAAATGACCTGCTATAGTTTCCCATCTGGAAATTCTAACTACCTTCATTGTCTGGTGTTCCCTTATTGCTGTCTCCAAAAATTAAAACTGTGAAGAAGCTCCATTGAACAAGAGCCACAGACTCTCGGTTAAAGTCCTTTTCCTTCTTCACTAATAGCTAACTTTATCCTAAGGCCACTACATCCTTGTTCCTGCTGTCCTTTGACTTACAGTTACAATATTATTTTTTTCTATTTGACGTGTGCCATAGTTTGAATGCTTGTGTCCCATCAAATATGTATGCTAAAATCCTAAACTCCAAGGTTAAGAGATAGAGCCTTTGGGAGGTGGTTTGGTCAGGAGGGCTCTGTCCTGATGAATGGGATTAGTACCCCTATAAAAGAAACCCAAGGGAACTTGCTTGCCTCTCCCACAGTGAGAAGATACTCCCTATGAATCAGAAAACATGCCCTCACTAGACACCAAATCTACCAGTGCCTTGATCTTGGACTTGCCAGCCTCCAGAACAGTGAGAAGTAAATGTTTGTTGTTTACAAGCCACACAGTTTGTGGCGTTTTTGTTATACCACTTCGAATAAACTAAGACAATATCTAGGGCATTTGTAATATTTTTGCCATCACAAGTAATTCTGAAAATATTTTAAAATAAATGAATATGGATATAGAAATTCCAGAAATGGTAAGTACTATGGTTTGAATATTTGTCCTCTCCAAAACTCATGCTAAAACTTAATCCCCGCTGGGCACAGTGACTCATGCCCGTAATCCCAGCACTTTGGGAGGCCAAGGTGGGTGGATCACCTGAGTTTGGGAGTTCAAGACCAGCCTGACCAATGTGGAGAAACCCCGTCTGTGCCAAAAATACAAAATTAGCTGGGCATGAGGGTTCATGCCTGTAATCCCAGATACTCGGGAGGCTGATGCAGGAGAATCACTTGAACCTGGGAGGCAGAGGTTGTGGTAAGCCGAGATTGTGCCATTGCACACCAGGCTGGGCAACAAGAGTGAAACTCTGTCTCAAAACAAACAAACAAACAAACAAACAAAAATTTAAAAAAACTTAATCCCCAATATAACAGTATTAAGAGGTTGGGTCTTTAAGAAGTGATAACCCATTCATAGATTAATAGATTAATGGATTAATGGATTATTGAGGGAGTGGATTAGTTATCATGAGCATGGGCCTTTTGTAAAAGCCACTGTGGCTGTATCTTGTGAGCCCCCTTGCTGTGTGATGCCCTGTGCCACTTCCTCGGTACTCTGCAGAGTCCTCACCAGCAAGAAGGCTCTCATCAGATTTGGCCCTTGACCTTGGACTTTGCAACCTCCAGTGCTGTAAAAAATGAATTTCTCTTCTTTATAAATTACCCAGTCTTAGGTATTCAGTTATAGTGACAGAGAATGGACTAAGACAACAAGAAAGCGCCAAGATGAATCATGGTGCACTCAAAGTGACTATAAAAGAACAAATGGTGACTGGGCACGGTGGCTCACGTCTGTAATCCCAGCACTTTGGGAGGCCGAGGCAGGAGGATCATGAGGTCAGGAGATCGAGACCATCCTGGCTAACATGGTGAAACCCCATCTCTACTAAAAACACAAAAAAATCAGCCAGGTGTGGTGGCGGGTGCCTATAGTCCCAGCTACTTGGGAGACTGAGGCAGGAGAATGGCATGAACCTGGGAGGCAGAGCTTGTAGTGAGCCAAGATTGCACTGCTGTGCTCCAGCCTGGGCAACAGAGTGAGACCCCATCTCGGAAAGAAAAAAAAAAAGAAAAATGGGTAGGGGAATTGATGCTGTAGAGGAGAAGAAATATTTTTCATCATCAATCACTAGGTTCATGGCTGAGACCCCTATCACAAAAAATAGATTCACAAGGGAAAAGCCTACAAAAGTATTTAGTAAGTTTGGCATGACATGGGAAACTTCCTAAGGAAATGGAGACCCCCTCCCGCAAAATGGGTAAACCTGTATATATTTTATGCTAGGTTGGAAGAAAATGTGGATAGTCATAGGAAACTATGATTGGATTAAAATGTATAATCTCATGGTCATAAACTGGGAGAAAACTCACAAAGTTTGTTCAGAGACTTCTCTGTAACACTGTGTCTTCAGAGATAAGGATGTTGTTTCCTCCCAGTATAGAAAGGGCACCTCTTGAATGAGGGTCTTATGATCTACTTCAGAGGAAGATCAGTGTGATGGTTAATATTGAGTGTCAACTTGATTGGACTGAAGGGTGCAAAATATTGTTCCTGGGTGTGTCCATGAGGGTGTCGCCAAAGGAGATTAACATTTGAGTCAGTGAACTGGGAGACACAGACCCACCCTCAACCTGGGTGGGCATCACCCGAAGCTGCCAGCACAACTAGGATAAAAGCAGGCAGAGGAACATGGAAAGACTAGACTGGCTTAGTCTGCCAACCTACATCTTTCTCCTGTGCTGGGTTCCTCCTGCCCTTGAACATCAGACTCCAAGTTTTTCAGCTTTTGGACTCTTGGACCTTTGACCACAGATTGAAGGCTGAACTGTCTGCATCCCTACTTTTGAGGTTTTGGGACCTGGACTGGCTTCCTTGCTCCTCAGCTTACAGATGGCCTATTGTGGGACTTCACCTTGTGATCATGTGAGTCAATATTCCTTAATAAACTCCCCTTTACCTATACATCTATCCTATTAGTTCTGTACTTCTAGAGAATCCTGGCTAACATAGTGAAACCCCATCTCTACTAAAAATACAAAAGAATTAGCCAGGTGTGGTGGCAGGCGCCTATAGTCCCACCTACTTGGGAGACTGAGGCAGGAGAATGGCGTGAACCCGGGAGGCAGAGCTTGCAGTGAGCCAAGATTGCGCTACTGTGCTCCAGCCTGGGCAACAGAGCGAGACTCCATCTCGGAAAAAAAAAAAAAAAAAGAAAAGAAAAATGGGTAGGGGAATTGATGCTGTAGAAGAGAAGAAATATTTTTCATCATCAATCACTAGGTTCATGGCTGAGACTCCTATCAGTCAGAAACTCCTTCCTGGGTTTTATGGCCTGCTTCAGGGGGAAGGCCAAGAGAAGTTGAGAGAGTGACCTTCCTGCTTCTGTGGTTTTCTCAAATGCCAAGATGCCATATTTGGCAATAGTGTGTCCTGACCCTCATTATGCTTATGCTGACCAGTGACCAAGGTCTTCCAATCTGGAGGCTCAAAGCTATGACCTTCAAGTTCATTGTCTAGTGCTTACAATTTCTCATTCATTTTCACTGTTGAAGAAGGCCATTTAAGTTAATCAGTGACACTTTGATGACCTGGCATATTTTTAGCCTTTGGAGCCTTGCATGTGAGGCGAGAGGCAGGAGATCAGGGTTGTGGTTCAGCTTCACTGCCAAGCATAGCATTGTGTGTTACCCCGACTTTTTTCTGGAGTTCTCAAGGTCCTAATTGAGTAATCCTATTAGTAGTGTATTTTAGGAGAAAATATTGTAGGGGAAAGAATGAATACTGCTGCATAATCGTGCAGAGTAAACTTCATATTACAATAATCTACCATCAGTCATCATGCAAAATGATATGTCTTGTTGACTTGGAAAAGAAATCATTTGAAAGTTTTATCCTTTTCTTTTTCATCTATTTGGAGTTTTCTATTTTATACATTTTAGTCATTCTTTGGATCTTGTCAAATTTGAAACATCTTAGTAAACAAGACAATTTCCTTTTTTTTCTTTTTCTTTTTCTTTTTTTTGAGACGGAGTCTTTCTCAGTCACCCAGGCTGGAGTGCGGTGGCTCGATCTCGGCTCACTGCAAGCTCCGCCTCCCGGGTTTATGCCATTCTCCTGCCTCAGCCTCCCGAGTAGCTGGGACTACAGGCGCCCGCCACTACGCCCGGCTAATTTTTTTGTATTTTTAGTAGAGAGGTGGTTTCACCGTGTTAGGCAGAAAGGTCTCGATCTCCTGACCTCATGATCCGCCCCTCTCGGCCTCCCAAAGTGCTGGGATTACAGGCGTGAGCCACCGCGCCTGGCCAAGAAGACAATTTTCTTTGAAATTTTATAGGAAAGGTAGTGATAATGGACGGGTGGGAACTTCTTTCAGATCTTACTTGATTCTGCTACTTAGTGAGCTTCTGAGTTACAGAGTAAATTTTTGTTGGTAACTTTACAAAACCATTTTGCCCTTTGTTCAAAAACCCTCTCACATTTTCAGACAAGTTTTGTCTGAATCCTAAAAAATGTAGAAATTCTTAGGAAAATAAAATAGAGGAGTATATGGATATATGGACAAAAGAAAGATAAAATTTCTTACTTAATGTATTATTGTATAACTTCCTAGAGGGGGAAGTCCACTTTGAATTCTATTGTGTAGATGGAATGATTATATATGCAAATTGCTTACGATATTTCTCTGTTTATATGCATGTATGTGTATGGAATCTGTGGGCTTTTTTGTGTGGGTGAATATGTGGTCAAATTATGTGGATGGGCTTGTTTGTTGGGAAATATGGGGTGTATACAGGAAATTAGGAATTAGAAGCCCTTATGGTTTTACTTTAACAGAGGTAGGAATGGATTGGAGTGGTTTTCATTTTTCATATGAAATCATTTAAGCTGGAATTATTCTCATAATATACATGAAGCAGAAATCCAAAACAGTTTTAAGAAATGAATTGTCACAAAGAAGGTAAGCTCCCAAAACTAGAAAAAAGGGGGTACATTCTTTTAATGGGGGAATACCTGACCTGAAAGGTAATAATTTTATTTCTATAAAACTGACTCCCAGATCATTGAAGAAACAACTTTTCTACACCTTACATTTTCAAAAACCTGTGTGAATCATTTAGACAATTTAAGACAAATAGTTATATAGCCATCTGCCTAGATACGCTTAACCCTAAGCCAATGAGTGTGTAACGGTGGAGAGCTCCAAAAAGAGTCAGTCTGCATGCAGCGTAGAACTGAAAAAGGACACCAACATCCACAGATGGATTTGCCTACCACATTGAAATCAACATGGCAAAGATGGGAGGAAATGAAAAGTGTTTATTTCCTCAGGAAATCTCATATATTCATTCTGATGGGAACACATCCATTCAACAAACAGTTAGTGAGAGCCTACTATGTGCCAGACCCTCTGTTGGATGCCAGAGAAGATTCATAAGAGAGATTCTTCTGGACCGCCATATACATGGTGCATGTTATAGCAGAGTCTGGGCAGAGCCCTGACCAGTCTCCTTAGGGAAGATGAGCCTCACTGAGGAAGGTGACATTTGGCTAAGTCCTGAAGGATGAGTAGGAGTTTCTATGTGGAAAATGAGAATAGCATCCCTGGCAGCAAGGCCAATGCTGAAGAGATGCACAAAGTACATGGTGTGTTTGGGGAACAACAGGAAGTTTTGTGTGGGTGGAACACAAGGCTAGGTAGATAACAAACACTTTCTGGCTCTTACCACAGGGGTCACAGTCTGGTGTCCCATTCAATTTGGTTGGCAGACTTTTTTTTTTTTTTTTTGGCCCATACAGTGTTTTAAAAATATTTTGAATTAGTTGCCAAGATTTAAAAATTGGAAGATTTCTCATAAAATTCCAGATTTCTGGCTTCTCTTGAAAAAAAAAAAAATTAGAAGATCTGGCAACACTGGGCCCACATTCCCACATGGCAACAAATGACTGGAGCTGAGTAGCAGCTCCCATGCCCCCTCCCTCTTTGAAAGAAGTATGTGCTTGCCAGTTCACCCCAGTCTCCACCTTGCTATCTTCTCTCCTTCGTATTACATGCCTGGCCACTTCCAAGCCTGTTGGTCACTGGGGTAGAATAGTGAACCTAACAACCATGATTCTTGTTCTCATGGAACGAACAAAGTATTATAGAAGACTTCCTGGTGACAAGTGGGAGGAGCTCAGATTAAAAGAGAAGTTGGAGCCAGCATGAGGAAAGAGCCTTGCGTATCTCCCTAAGGAATTTGGACTTCATCCTACAGGCCTATATGGAGACAATAGACATTCTTAAGACAGTGATGTGACTAAATCTATCCTTCAGAATTCTGACAGTAGAGTGGAAGATGGCATGGAATGAAAGTCCACGGCCAAGAAACAAATAAAAAGCCATCACAGTGGCCAAGAGAAACCCAAACTAGACAATGATACCCTATTTATGACCTTAAGAAAGCCACAATCTAAATTTGAACAATTAAAGCATTTTTCAAAGAGAGATCTTATAAAACCTTCAAACACAGCAACATGTTAATTTACGTATTTTAAATATTGACATGTAGAATGAAAAAATCTTCAGCAGAGTAACACAGTAAGGAAATGCCAACCTTTGAAGTTTTGTGCTAAATAGCAAACATTAAGCCTCACACCTTCAGAAACTCATCTCTAGGCAGACCCACAGATCTTTTCCCATCAATTTATAATTCATAATATATAATGATCTAGCCCTCCATGAAGGAATTTATATATCAGACCAGTTGACTCAATTGAAAAAAAAAGTTCATAAAATGAAAGACAAATTTTTGTTGGTTCTAGGTTCCCACAGCAATGGAAAAGCAGAATTCTGTTTACCTGAAAAACTCTTCAGGACATGAATAATCAAACTTAAATCCCACAAAAATGTGGTCAAGTTCACTCATACTCTGTGGATGAAGACTTTGCTTTCTTAGGTTTCCATATATTTTTACATAAACCTAAGATTTATTTTATATTTTTACAGGGAGTTGTCATTTTATCCTTCTCTTCATTATATTATTTTTCTAGAACTTATCTAGAGCAGGGAAGATGATGAGCAAAATTCAGAAAGAGCTAGGAAGGATTATGATGCCAATGGATGTCCTACTTTTAAAAATATGAAGTTTTATACAAATATACAGTTGTATGATTTAAAGGTAAAGCAGGTTGCTAAAATCTTTGTAATAAATAACAATTCTTCAAATTCCTAATGGGTATAATCTAAAGGGCTCATTATCAAATAAAGCTGCTCATAAATGTCTCAATCTTCCATACTGCCAAGCATTTCTTTCCTTTCCATAGCCTGTAACTTGCTTCTTGAGTTTTCTTTCAAGGACTAATACACAGGTACACAGATGAGTTAAGTTCTATGTCTTCTGTACAGGTACATCAAACCACCTTGGATGAATGAGATCTTAGAACACACAGCTGCCCTAAGTAGAAAAGCAAAAATGCCTTCTAAGATGCCTTCTGATTTTGTCAATACTCTGTGTGTTCTTTCCACAAGATAGTAAAGGCTTACAGACTTTTATTACCACATAGGTATTAGATCAACAGTCCTTTAGTAACATGATGATTGATATGATGTGTTGCAAATTAATGATCACATTCTTTTTCTAAACTCTTGTGTAAAAAGCAACTATCTGAGGTTCTTCAAAGTACAAGCCTAGAGTATAATAATAGCAAATTCTTGCTTTGTACCAGGATCTGGTCTAAGTAATACGCATGTATGTAAATTACTTAAACATCACTGCAGCCCTATCAGGTGGGTGCTATTACTTTCATCATTGCCATTTAGCAGATGAAAATACTCAGGTACAAGGAATTCTTTTTTTTTTTTTTTATTATACTTTAAGTTCTAGGGTACATGTGCATAACATGCAGGTTACATATGTATACATGTGCCATGTTGGTGTGCTGCACCCA
>NW_022322176.1:0-1270 GCF_002776525.5 Piliocolobus tephrosceles | reverse complement strand
AGTGTCCAGGAAATTATCCATTTTGTCTAGATTTTCTAGTTTATTTGCATAGAGGTGTTTATAATATTCTCTGATGGTAGTTTGTATTTCTGTGGGGTCGGTGGTGATATCCCCTTTATCATTTTTTATTGCATCTATTTGATTCCTCTCTCTTTTCTTCTTTATTAGCCTTGCTAGCGGTCTGTCAATTGTGTTGATCTTTTCAAAAAATCAACTCCTGGATTCATTGATTTTTTGGAGGGTTTTTTGTGTCTCTATCTCCTTCAGTTCTGCTCTGATCTTAGTTATTTCTTGCCTTCTGCTAGCTTTTGAATGTGTTTGCTCTTGCCTCTCTAGTTCTTTTAATTGTGATGTTAGAGTGTGAATTTTAGATCATTCCTGCTTTCTCTTGTGGGCACTTAGTGCTATAAATTTCCCTCTACACACTCCTTTAAATGTCTCCCAGAGATTCTGGTATGTTGTATCTTTGTTCTCATTGGATTCAAAGAACATCTTTATTTGTGCTTTCATTTCGTTATGTACCCAGTAGTCATTCAGGAGCAGGTTGTTCAGTTTCCATGTAGTTGAGGGGTTTTGATTGAGTTTCTTTGTCCTGAGCTCTAGTTTGATTGCACTGTGGTCAGAGAGACAGTTTGTTATAATTTCTGTTCTTGTGCATTTGCTGAGGAGTTCTTTACTTCCAATTATGTGGTCAGTTTTGGAATAAGTGTGATGTGGTGCTGAGAAGAATGTATATTCTGTTGACTTGGGGTGGAGAGTTCTATAGGTGTCTATTAGGTTCGCTTGGTGCAGAGATGAGTTCAATTCCTGGATATCCTTGTTAACTTTCTGTTTTGTTGATCTGTCTAATGTTGACAGTGGAGTGTTGAAGTCTCCCATTATTATTGTATGGGAGTCTAAGTCTCTTTGTAAGTCTCTAAGGACTTGCTTTATGAATCTGGGTGCTCCTGTATTAGGTGCATATATATTTAGGATAGTTAGCTCTTCCTGTTGGATTGATCCCTTTACCATTATGTAATGGTCTTCTTTTTCTCTTTTCATCTTTGATGGTTTAAAGTCTGTTTTATCAGAGACTAGGATTGCAACCCCTGCTTTTTTTTGTTCTCCATTTGCTTGGTAGATCTTCCTCCATCCATTTATTTTGAGCCTATGTATGTCTCTGCATGTGAGATGGGTCTCCTGAAGACAGCAGACTGATGGGTCTTGACTCTTTATCCAGTTTGCCAGTCTGTGTCTTTTAATTGGAGCATTTAGTCCATTTACATTTAAG
>NW_022322175.1:0-18453 GCF_002776525.5 Piliocolobus tephrosceles | reverse complement strand
TGGGTGCAGCACACCAACATGGCACATGTATACATATGTAACCTGCATGTTATGCACATGTACCCTAGAACTTAAAGTATAATAAAAAAAAAAAAAAAGAATTCCTTGTACCTGAGTATTTTCATCTGCTAAATGGCAATGATGAAAGTAATAGCACCCACCTGATAGGGCTGCAGTGATGTTTAAGTAATTTACATACATGCGTATTACTTAGACCAGATCCTGGTACAAAGCAAGAATTTGCTATTATTATACTCTAGGCTTGTACTTTGAAGAACCTCAGATAGTTGCTTTTTACACAAGAGTTTAGAAAAAGAATGTGATCATTAATTTGCAACACATCATATCAATCATCATGTTACTAAAGGACTGTTGATCTAATACCTATGTGGTAATAAAAGTCTGTAAGCCTTTACTATCTTGTGGAAAGAACACACAGAGTATTGACAAAATCAGAAGGCATCTTAGAAGGCATTTTTGCTTTTCTACTTAGGGCAGCTGTGTGTTCTAAGATCTCATTCATCCAAGGTGGTTTGATGTACCTGTACAGAAGACATAGAACTTAACTCATCTGTGTACCTGTGTATTAGTCCTTGAAAGAAAACTCAAGAAGCAAGTTACAGGCTATGGAAAGGAAAGAAATGCTTGGCAGTATGGAAGATTGAGACATTTATGAGCAGCTTTATTTGATAATGAGCCCTTTAGATTATACCCATTAGGAATTTGAAGAATTGTTATTTATTACAAAGATTTTAGCAACCTGCTTTACCTTTAAATCATACAACTGTATATTTGTATAAAACTTCATATTTTTAAAAGTAGGACATCCATTGGCATCATAATCCTTCCTAGCTCTTTCTGAATTTTGCTCATCATCTTCCCTGCTCTAGATAAGTTCTAGAAAAATAATATAATGAAGAGAAGGATAAAATGACAACTCCCTGTAAAAATATAAAATAAATCTTAGGTTTATGTAAAAATATATGGAAACCTAAGAAAGCAAAGTCTTCATCCACAGAGTATGAGTGAACTTGACCACATTTTTGTGGGATTTAAGTTTGATTATTCATGTCCTGAAGAGTTTTTCAGGTAAACAGAATTCTGCTTTTCCATTGCTGTGGGAACCTAGAACCAACAAAAATTTGTCTTTCATTTTATGAACTTTTTTTTTCAATTGAGTCAACTGGTCTGATATATAAATTCCTTCATGGAGGGCTAGATCATTATATATTATGAATTATAAATTGATGGGAAAAGATCTGTGGGTCTGCCTAGAGATGAGTTTCTGAAGGTGTGAGGCTTAATGTTTGCTATTTAGCACAAAACTTCAAAGGTTGGCATTTCCTTACTGTGTTACTCTGCTGAAGATTTTTTCATTCTACATGTCAATATTTAAAATACGTAAATTAACATGTTGCTGTGTTTGAAGGTTTTATAAGATCTCTCTTTGAAAAATGCTTTAATTGTTCAAATTTAGATTGTGGCTTTCTTAAGGTCATAAATAGGGTATCATTGTCTAGTTTGGGTTTCTCTTGGCCACTGTGATGGCTTTTTATTTGTTTCTTGGCCGTGGACTTTCATTCCATGCCATCTTCCACTCTACTGTCAGAATTCTGAAGGATAGATTTAGTCACATCACTGTCTTAAGAATGTCTATTGTCTCCATATAGGCCTGTAGGATGAAGTCCAAATTCCTTAGGGAGATACGCAAGGCTCTTTCCTCATGCTGGCTCCAACTTCTCTTTTAATCTGAGCTCCTCCCACTTGTCACCAGGAAGTCTTCTATAATACTTTGTTCGTTCCATGAGAACAAGAATCATGGTTGTTAGGTTCACTATTCTACCCCAGTGACCAACAGGCTTGGAAGTGGCCAGGCATGTAATACGAAGGAGAGAAGATAGCAAGGTGGAGACTGGGGTGAACTGGCAAGCACATACTTCTTTCAAAGAGGGAGGGGGCATGGGAGCTGCTACTCAGCTCCAGTCATTTGTTGCCATGTGGGAATGTGGGCCCAGTGTTGCCAGATCTTCTAATTTTTTTTTTTTTCAAGAGAAGCCAGAAATCTGGAATTTTATGAGAAATCTTCCAATTTTTAAATCTTGGCAACTAATTCAAAATATTTTTAAAACACTGTATGGGCCAAAAAAAAAAAAAAAAAGTCTGCCAACCAAATTGAATGGGACACCAGACTGTGACCCCTGTGGTAAGAGCCAGAAAGTGTTTGTTATCTACCTAGCCTTGTGTTCCACCCACACAAAACTTCCTGTTGTTCCCCAAACACACCATGTACTTTGTGCATCTCTTCAGCATTGGCCTTGCTGCCAGGGATGCTATTCTCATTTTCCACATAGAAACTCCTACTCATCCTTCAGGACTTAGCCAAATGTCACCTTCCTCAGTGAGGCTCATCTTCCCTAAGGAGACTGGTCAGGGCTCTGCCCAGACTCTGCTATAACATGCACCATGTATATGGCGGTCCAGAAGAATCTCTCTTATGAATCTTCTCTGGCATCCAACAGAGGGTCTGGCACATAGTAGGCTCTCACTAACTGTTTGTTGAATGGATGTGTTCCCATCAGAATGAATATATGAGATTTCCTGAGGAAATAAACACTTTTCATTTCCTCCCATCTTTGCCATGTTGATTTCAATGTGGTAGGCAAATCCATCTGTGGATGTTGGTGTCCTTTTTCAGTTCTACGCTGCATGCAGACTGACTCTTTTTGGAGCTCTCCACCGTTACACACTCATTGGCTTAGGGTTAAGCGTATCTAGGCAGATGGCTATATAACTATTTGTCTTAAATTGTCTAAATGATTCACACAGGTTTTTGAAAATGTAAGGTGTAGAAAAGTTGTTTCTTCAATGATCTGGGAGTCAGTTTTATAGAAATAAAATTATTACCTTTCAGGTCAGGTATTCCCCCATTAAAAGAATGTACCCCCTTTTTTCTAGTTTTGGGAGCTTACCTTCTTTGTGACAATTCATTTCTTAAAACTGTTTTGGATTTCTGCTTCATGTATATTATGAGAATAATTCCAGCTTAAATGATTTCATATGAAAAATGAAAACCACTCCAATCCATTCCTACCTCTGTTAAAGTAAAACCATAAGGGCTTCTAATTCCTAATTTCCTGTATACACCCCATATTTCCCAACAAACAAGCCCATCCACATAATTTGACCACATATTCACCCACACAAAAAAGCCCACAGATTCCATACACATACATGCATATAAACAGAGAAATATCGTAAGCAATTTGCATATATAATCATTCCATCTACACAATAGAATTCAAAGTGGACTTCCCCCTCTAGGAAGTTATACAATAATACATTAAGTAAGAAATTTTATCTTTCTTTTGTCCATATATCCATATACTCCTCTATTTTATTTTCCTAAGAATTTCTACATTTTTTAGGATTCAGACAAAACTTGTCTGAAAATGTGAGAGGGTTTTTGAACAAAGGGCAAAATGGTTTTGTAAAGTTACCAACAAAAATTTACTCTGTAACTCAGAAGCTCACTAAGTAGCAGAATCAAGTAAGATCTGAAAGAAGTTCCCACCCGTCCATTATCACTACCTTTCCTATAAAATTTCAAAGAAAATTGTCTTCTTGGCCAGGCGCGGTGGCTCACGCCTGTAATCCCAGCACTTTGGGAGGCCGAGAGGGGCGGATCATGAGGTCAGGAGATCGAGACCTTTCTGCCTAACACGGTGAAACCACCTCTCTACTAAAAATACAAAAAAATTAGCCGGGCGTAGTGGCGGGCGCCTGTAGTCCCAGCTACTCGGGAGGCTGAGGCAGGAGAATGGCATAAACCCGGGAGGCGGAGCTTGCAGTGAGCCGAGATCGAGCCACCGCACTCCAGCCTGGGTGACTGAGAAAGACTCCGTCTCAAAAAAAAGAAAAAGAAAAAGAAAAAAAAGGAAATTGTCTTGTTTACTAAGATGTTTCAAATTTGACAAGATCCAAAGAATGACTAAAATGTATAAAATAGAAAACTCCAAATAGATGAAAAAGAAAAGGATAAAACTTTCAAATGATTTCTTTTCCAAGTCAACAAGACATATCATTTTGCATGATGACTGATGGTAGATTATTGTAATATGAAGTTTACTCTGCACGATTATGCAGCAGTATTCATTCTTTCCCCTACAATATTTTCTCCTAAAATACACTACTAATAGGATTACTCAATTAGGACCTTGAGAACTCCAGAAAAAAGTCGGGGTAACACACAATGCTATGCTTGGCAGTGAAGCTGAACCACAACCCTGATCTCCTGCCTCTCGCCTCACATGCAAGGCTCCAAAGGCTAAAAATATGCCAGGTCATCAAAGTGTCACTGATTAACTTAAATGGCCTTCTTCAACAGTGAAAATGAATGAGAAATTGTAAGCACTAGACAATGAACTTGAAGGTCATAGCTTTGAGCCTCCAGATTGGAAGACCTTGGTCACTGGTCAGCATAAGCATAATGAGGGTCAGGACACACTATTGCCAAATATGGCATCTTGGCATTTGAGAAAACCACAGAAGCAGGAAGGTCACTCTCTCAACTTCTCTTGGCCTTCCCCCTGAAGCAGGCCATAAAACCCAGGAAGGAGTTTCTGACTGATAGGAGTCTCAGCCATGAACCTAGTGATTGATGATGAAAAATATTTCTTCTCTTCTACAGCATCAATTCCCCTACCCATTTTTCTTTTCTTTTTTTTTTTTTTTTTCCGAGATGGAGTCTCGCTCTGTTGCCCAGGCTGGAGCACAGTAGCGCAATCTTGGCTCACTGCAAGCTCTGCCTCCCGGGTTCACGCCATTCTCCTGCCTCAGTCTCCCAAGTAGGTGGGACTATAGGCGCCTGCCACCACACCTGGCTAATTCTTTTGTATTTTTAGTAGAGATGGGGTTTCACTATGTTAGCCAGGATTCTCTAGAAGTACAGAACTAATAGGATAGATGTATAGGTAAAGGGGAGTTTATTAAGGAATATTGACTCACATGATCACAAGGTGAAGTCCCACAATAGGCCATCTGTAAGCTGAGGAGCAAGGAAGCCAGTCCAGGTCCCAAAACCTCAAAAGTAGGGATGCAGACAGTTCAGCCTTCAATCTGTGGTCAAAGGTCCAAGAGTCCAAAAGCTGAAAAACTTGGAGTCTGATGTTCAAGGGCAGGAGGAACCCAGCACAGGAGAAAGATGTAGGTTGGCAGACTAAGCCAGTCTAGTCTTTCCATGTTCCTCTGCCTGCTTTTATCCTAGTTGTGCTGGCAGCTTCGGGTGATGCCCACCCAGGTTGAGGGTGGGTCTGTGTCTCCCAGTTCACTGACTCAAATGTTAATCTCCTTTGGCGACACCCTCATGGACACACCCAGGAACAATATTTTGCACCCTTCAGTCCAATCAAGTTGACACTCAATATTAACCATCACACTGATCTTCCTCTGAAGTAGATCATAAGACCCTCATTCAAGAGGTGCCCTTTCTATACTGGGAGGAAACAACATCCTTATCTCTGAAGACACAGTGTTACAGAGAAGTCTCTGAACAAACTTTGTGAGTTTTCTCCCAGTTTATGACCATGAGATTATACATTTTAATCCAATCATAGTTTCCTATGACTATCCACATTTTCTTCCAACCTAGCATAAAATATATACAGGTTTACCCATTTTGCGGGAGGGGGTCTCCATTTCCTTAGGAAGTTTCCCATGTCATGCCAAACTTACTAAATACTTTTGTAGGCTTTTCCCTTGTGAATCTATTTTTTGTGATAGGGGTCTCAGCCATGAACCTAGTGATTGATGATGAAAAATATTTCTTCTCCTCTACAGCATCAATTCCCCTACCCATTTTTCTTTTTTTTTTTCTTTCCGAGATGGGGTCTCACTCTGTTGCCCAGGCTGGAGCACAGCAGTGCAATCTTGGCTCACTACAAGCTCTGCCTCCCAGGTTCATGCCATTCTCCTGCCTCAGTCTCCCAAGTAGCTGGGACTATAGGCACCCGCCACCACACCTGGCTGATTTTTTTGTGTTTTTAGTAGAGATGGGGTTTCACCATGTTAGCCAGGATGGTCTCGATCTCCTGACCTCATGATCCTCCTGCCTCGGCCTCCCAAAGTGCTGGGATTACAGACGTGAGCCACCGTGCCCAGTCACCATTTGTTCTTTTATAGTCACTTTGAGTGCACCATGATTCATCTTGGCGCTTTCTTGTTGTCTTAGTCCATTCTCTGTCACTATAACTGAATACCTAAGACTGGGTAATTTATAAAGAAGAGAAATTCATTTTTTACAGCACTGGAGGTTGCAAAGTCCAAGGTCAAGGGCCAAATCTGATGAGAGCCTTCTTGCTGGTGAGGACTCTGCAGAGTACCGAGGAAGTGGCACAGGGCATCACACAGCAAGGGGGCTCACAAGATACAGCCACAGTGGCTTTTACAAAAGGCCCATGCTCATGATAACTAATCCACTCCCTCAATAATCCATTAATCCATTAATCTATTAATCTATGAATGGGTTATCACTTCTTAAAGACCCAACCTCTTAATACTGTTATATTGGGGATTAAGTTTTTTTAAATTTTTGTTTGTTTGTTTGTTTGTTTGTTTTGAGACAGAGTTTCACTCTTGTTGCCCAGCCTGGTGTGCAATGGCACAATCTCGGCTTACCACAACCTCTGCCTCCCAGGTTCAAGTGATTCTCCTGCATCAGCCTCCCGAGTATCTGGGATTACAGGCATGAACCCTCATGCCCAGCTAATTTTGTATTTTTGGCACAGACGGGGTTTCTCCACATTGGTCAGGCTGGTCTTGAACTCCCAAACTCAGGTGATCCACCCACCTTGGCCTCCCAAAGTGCTGGGATTACGGGCATGAGTCACTGTGCCCAGCGGGGATTAAGTTTTAGCATGAGTTTTGGAGAGGACAAATATTCAAACCATAGTACTTACCATTTCTGGAATTTCTATATCCATATTCATTTATTTTAAAATATTTTCAGAATTACTTGTGATGGCAAAAATATTACAAATGCCCTAGATATTGTCTTAGTTTATTCGAAGTGGTATAACAAAAACGCCACAAACTGTGTGGCTTGTAAACAACAAACATTTACTTCTCACTGTTCTGGAGGCTGGCAAGTCCAAGATCAAGGCACTGGTAGATTTGGTGTCTAGTGAGGGCATGTTTTCTGATTCATAGGGAGTATCTTCTCACTGTGGGAGAGGCAAGCAAGTTCCCTTGGGTTTCTTTTATAGGGGTACTAATCCCATTCATCAGGACAGAGCCCTCCTGACCAAACCACCTCCCAAAGGCTCTATCTCTTAACCTTGGAGTTTAGGATTTTAGCATACATATTTGATGGGACACAAGCATTCAAACTATGGCACACGTCAAATAGAAAAAAATAATATTGTAACTGTAAGTCAAAGGACAGCAGGAACAAGGATGTAGTGGCCTTAGGATAAAGTTAGCTATTAGTGAAGAAGGAAAAGGACTTTAACCGAGAGTCTGTGGCTCTTGTTCAATGGAGCTTCTTCACAGTTTTAATTTTTGGAGACAGCAATAAGGGAACACCAGACAATGAAGGTAGTTAGAATTTCCAGATGGGAAACTATAGCAGGTCATTTTTAGAACAAAAAATCCTGCATCTTTCCTTTTAAGGAAAATAAAATTCTTTCAGTATGATGCAGTGGTAGACACAGCTCATTATTAGGTTATAAATTTTTAAAACCTCGTTAGGATCCTCAAGCCAGGAATCTAAAAGTACAGTCTCCCTTCGCCCTGCAGACATATTTATTGGCATCTATAGTGAAAAAAAAGGCTTCTGAGAGTCCCAAATGTATCCAAATAAGCAGTTAAGAATACACAATGTGCATATGCCACATCAAAAGAGGTATTGTAATTTAAGGACTGTGGGGTAAAAATAAAACCCAAATCTGCCACAGTTGCATAGAAATGTGTTTAATCCTCTGTATGAGTTATTTGGTATGAAACAACCCCCACAAACCTTGACACAAACCTTGGTGGAAAGTTAGTGAGGCCACTGGGTTCCTACAGGCTCTGTGGTAGGGTTAGCCAGTCTTCAGCCCCCTCCCAGGTCTACCACACTTCACATAAACTCATCTGACTCTAAAGAAATGTTATGCAGACACACAGATTGTTTGCACTTGTATTTCTGAAATGGAGACACTCCTGCTCACGTTAAAGTCGCAGCAAAAAGCTTCACTGCAAAGAACAGAACCAGGGAAATCTCATTTATACCTCTTAAAGGGACTCCTGTAGGCATAATACAGTCCCCCTCTTTGGTTATGTAGCTATACTTCAGACAAGTCAGGAACTCTGGGTCCATGAGGCCTCCACATGGTGCTTAGAGAAACTTGGGGAGTTTTCCCAAAAATTATATTTGTCATGCTTCAGTGCCAAGTGAGGGATTTTTTTTAGTTCCAATTGCACAAGCATATAATGATCATAATGCTAAGTAAAAATTATTGACATACCAATAGAGCTAAAATTGGTCTTCTCCACACTTTTGCATGTTTATTAAACATCTGCTTCATGCCAGACCTTGTACTGACTCAAACAGAACTGTGAAAAGAGCATGCATGTGAAGCACTGATGAAGTCACAAAGGCTAGACAGTGGGTGCTAGAGGAGAATGACAAAATTCCAGAAGGAAACTCAGAAGCATCGCAATGGAATCAGACTTAACCAAGTGATCATGGCCAAAAGTCAAAGAGCCAGGCAAAAAAAGTCTCAAAAAGTTTCATCGCCCTTGAAAATCTTTTATGAAGGCGCCATATTGGCACCATGTGCCATCTCTCAATAAATTCTTCCCAGACAGGCTTTTCTCCCACCTTTGTGGAGAAGGCTGTTCCTTCAGTTGAGTACCAGATGAAAAGAATTGGCTTCTACTTTGAATGTATGGTGTACTAGGAATACATCTGTTGAAATACTGGCATTCCATTCAATGTGGTGAGATGTCCACCCCATGAAAGGCCTGAAAAAACTGTCAATGAGGTAACAGAGATGGAAAAGAGAGATTTAGAGAAAAAATGTAGGTGATAAAAGTGACAGCCCTCTTAAGCCTTTGTGACAATATCCAACGCTATGTCCTCTATCCCTCCCTTATATACCTCCTCCAAGCTACAACTCACCATTCTCAATCACTAATCTGATAATGGTAAACTCCTTTAAACACTTGTGGCCAAATAATAATGTTCACACTTCCAGCTTTGATTTTCTAAAAGTCAAATATTAATGCCTGACAGAAGAATCAAGAGTAACAACATTGCAATTAATTTTTTAATTTTGTTTTGCTTTTATTTTATTTTTTGAGAGGGAGACAGGGTCTTGTGCTTTGTTACCCAGGCTGGAGTGCAGTGATGCAATCATAGCTCACTGTAACCTGGAACTCCTGGACTCAAGGGATCCTCCTACCTCAGCCTCCCAAGTAGCTAGGACTATAGGCGAGTGGCACCACACCCGGCTAATTAACAAAATTGCAATTTCAGTCTTGCTCTGTCACCCAGGCTGGAGTACAGTGGAGTAATCTCAGCTCACTGCAACATCCGTCCATTGGGTTCAAGCAATTCTTGTGCCTCAGCCTCCAGAGTAGATGGGATTACAGGTGCCCACCACCATGTCGGCTAATTTTTGTATTGTTAGTAGAGATGGGATTTCATCATGTTGCCCATTTCACCACACTGAATGGAATGCCAGTGTTTCAACAGATGTATTTTTGGTACCCCATAAATTCAAAATGGAAGACAATTTTTTTCATCTGGTACTCAACTGAAGGAACAGCCTTCTCCACAAAGGTGGGAGAAAAGCCTGCCTGGGATTTATTGACAGATGGCACATGGTACCAACATGACACCTTCGTGAAAAATTTTCAAGGGCAATGGAACTTTTCTTTTCTTTTTTTTTTTTTTTTTTTTTGAGACAGAGTCTTGCTCTGTCTCTCAGGCTGGAGTGCAGTGGTACAATCTCGGCTCACTGCAGCCTCCATCTCCCGTTTTTTTTCAAGCGATTCTCCTGCCTCAGCCTCCCGAGTAGCTGGGATTACAGGCACCTGCCACCACACCCAGCTAATTTCGGTATTTTTAGTAGAGATGGGTTTTCACCATCTTGGCCAGGCTGGTCTTGAACTCCTGACCTCAGGTGATCCACCCACCTCAGCCTCCCAAAGTGTGGGAATTATAGGCATGAGCCACCATGCCCGGCTGGGCAATGAAACTTTTTGAGATGTTTTTGCCTTGCTCTCTGACTTTTGGCTATAATCACTTGGCTAAGTTAAGATTCACTTCTATGCTTCTGAGTTCCCTCCTCGAATTTTGCCATTCTCCTCTAGCACCCACCATCTAGCCATTGTGACTTCATAAGTGCTTGATATGGTTTGAATCTGTGTCCCATGTCACAAATCCGTCTAAATCTCATGTTAAGTTATAATACCCAGTGTTGGAGGTGGGCCCTGGTGGGAGGTGACTGGATCATGGTGGCAGAGTTCTCATGAATGGGTTACCACCATCACCTCCCTGGGTGCTTTTCTCATGATAGTGAGTGAGTGTGTTATTGTGAGATCTGGTTGTTTTTAAAGTGTTTAGCACCTCTATCCTCTCTCTCTTCCTCCTGCTCTGGCCGCGTGAGAAGTCTTGCTTCCGCTTTGCCTTCCACCAGGACTGAAAGCTCCCTGAAGCCTCCCCGGAAGCGGAAGTCACTATGCTTCCTGCAGAACCATGAGCCAATTAAACTTCTTCTCTTTACAAATTTCCCCGTCTCGCATTTCTTTATAGCAGGACAAGAACAGACTAATACAGTGTTCCATATGAACATTATTTTCAAATTTCTGTTTGAGTCAATACAAGGTCTGGCATAAAGTAGATGTTTAATAAACTTGTGAAAGTGTAGAGAAGACCAATTTTAGCTCCATGGCTATTACTCTGCAGTAAAACAGAGGTTATGAAGATGGAAAGCAAAGATTTAGAGAGAAAATGTAGGTGGAAGAATTGACAGGATTTAGTAATCACTGAGATAAAAAGGATGAAGCTGGAAAAAGTGGAAGTTAGAATAAGATTGGTTTTCGACAGGATATGTAAAATTCAATGTCATTTTTGAAAACAACTTATAACTTTAGTTGGTAACCCAGAGCACATATAAAAAACTTGACATTGATGATGTGGACTGTACAATAGTGTTTTCCCCAATATCTCTACTGTGGAGGACATAAATTAGGATTGATGACTTATTTGTCTGTCAAATTTTGAATGTTGTTATCACTTGAAGCTCTGAAATAATTTTTTAAAGCGGGATTAATTTTGATAACAAGGATAGCAAACTGGTACATGCAGGTGCAGTGCTGGTGGCTGACTGTCCTTGGGACAACACGTGTCCCACAAAAGCCTGCAACTGACAGATCAGTGATCTATGGATTCCACCAGGTACAATAGAATCCTGCAAGAAGTGATTAGGGTCAAAGGTCTTCATTGTTATGTATATTACAGCACTTTCGTAAAAACAAAATGTCAGCCCTGACTCAAATTTAAGGAGATATGCCATAATAGGGGTTAATGGGGGTTTCCTTTCACCGTGACTTATTTTTAACATGATATTGAATCCTTTAGGACTAGAACCTGCTATATACTTATGGGGAATTTAAAAAATCAAAAAAGTTTTATCTTGTCTTCACTGGTAAAACTTAATACTACCTGTATTATATGTGTTGAAAACTGTATCTTCATTCCTGTTCTATGTGGGCCCATCTAGGAAGGAGTGTGTGTCAGTGTGTTTGCGGTGTTATATATTAGTCAAGTGAAATTAATTATGTTTGTTCAGCTTATTTCTAGCTCTTCAGTGGTTTTAGCTCAAGAAACATGAATGGCTATATCTTATATTAAGCAATAAAGGAATGTGGCAGTGTTGAGATATTAAAGTTCTTGTAAGATTTCCTGGCTGGGCGCGGTGCCTCATGCCTGTAATCCCAGCACTTTGGGAGACCAAGGCAGGTGGATCACCTAAGGTCAGGAGTTCAAGACCAGCCTGGCCAACATGGCAAAGCCCCGTCTCTACTAAAAAGAGAGACGCCTCTAGTCCCAACTACTCGGGAGACTGAAGCAGGAGAATCACTTGAACCTGGGAGCTGGAGATTGCAGTGAGCCAAGATTGTGCCACTGCCCTCAGCCTGGATGACAGTGAGACTTGGTCTCAAAAAAAAAAAAAAAAAAAAAAAAAAAAAAGGTTTCCTTTCATAGAATTTTGTCTGGGGATTGAAATATTACATAATTTCCCTAAGGTAAAACTTGCCATGGATTTATTCTTCTCACTATTATTATACATGGTACAACATTATTGCTAAGTTCCAAGACACACGTCTTTCTAGAAATGACTAACATTTACTATCAAATCATATTATAAAAACTGTTTTAAAAATAGACAATTCAGGGGGGCGGAGCAAGATGGCCGAATAGGAACAGCTTCAGTCTCCAACTCCCAGCGCGAGCGACACAGAAGACCGGCAATTTCTGCATTTTCAACTGAGGTACTGGGGACATCTCACTTGGGAGTGCCGGACAATCGGTGCTGGTCAGCTGCTGCAGCCCGACCAGCGAGAGCTGAAGCAGGGCGAGGCATCGCCTCACCTGGGAAGCGCGAGGGGGAAGGGAGTCCCTTTTCCTAGCCAGGGGAACTGAGACACACAACACCTGGAAAATCGGGTAACTCCCACCCCAATACTGCGCTGTAACACCGGCACACCGGAGATTATATCCCACACCTGGCCGGGAGGGTCCCACGCCCACGGAGCCTCTCTCCTTGCTAACACAGCAGTCTGCGGCAATCTAACCGCAAGGCAGCAGCGAGGCTGGGGGAGGGGCGCCCGCCATCGCTGAGGCTTAAGTAGGTAAATAAAACCGCTGGGAAGCTCGAACTGGGTGGAGCTCACAGCAGCTCAAGGAAACCTGCCTGTCTCTGTAGACTGCGCCTCTGGGGACAGGGCTCAGCTAAAGGAGCAGAAGCCTGTGAAACGCAAACGACTCTGTCTGACAGCTTTGAAGAGAGCAGTGGATCTCCCAACACGGAGGTTGAGATCTGAGAAGGGGCAGTCTGCCTGCTCAAGTGGGTCACTGACCCCTGAGTAGCCTAACTGGGAGACATCCCCCACTAGGGGCAGTCTGACACCCCACACCTCACAGGGTGGAGTACACCCCTGAGAGGAAGCTTCCAAAGCAAGAATCAGACAGGTGCACTCGCTGTTCAGCAATATTCTATCTTCTGCAACCTCTGCTGCTGATACCCAGGCAAACAGGGTCTGGAGTGGACCTCAAGCAATCTCCAACAGACCTATAGCTGAGGGTCCTGACTGTCAGAAGGAAAACTATCAAACAGGAAGGACACCTATATCAAAACCCCATCAGTACGTCACCATCATCAAAGACCAGTGACAGATAAAACCACAAAGATGGGGAAAAAGCAGGGCAGAAAAGCTGGAAATTCAAAAAATAAGAGCGCATCTCCTCCTGCAAAGGAGCACAGCCCATCGCCAGCAACGGATCAAAGCTGGTCAGAGAATGATTTTGATGAGATGAGAGAAGAAGGCTTCAGTCCATCAAACCTCTCAGAGCTAAAGGAGGAATTACGTACCCAGTGCAAAGAAACTAAAAATCTTGAAAAAAGAGTGGAAGAATTGACAGCTAGACTAATTAATGCAGAGAAGGTCATAAACGAAATGACAGAGATGAAAACCATGACACGAGAAATACGTGACAAATGCACAAGCTTCAGTAACCGACTCGATCAACTGGAAGAAAGAGTATCAGCGATTGAGGATCAAATGAATGAAATGAAGCGAGAAGAGAAACCAAAAGAAAAAAGAAGAAAAAGAAATGAACAAAGCCTGCAAGAAGTATGGGATTATGTCAAAAGACCAAATCTACGTCTGATTGGGGTGCCTGAAAGTGAGGGGGAAAATGGAACCAAATTGGAAAACACTCGACAGGATATCATCCAGGAGAACTTCCCCAACCTAGCAGGGCAGGCCAACATTCAAATTCAGGAAATACAGAGAACGCCACAAAGATACTCCTCCAGAAGAGCAACTCCAAGACACATAATTGCCAGATTCACCAAAGTTGAAATGAAGGAAAAAATCTTAAGGGCAGCCAGAGAGAAAGGTCGGGTTACCCACAAAGGGAAGCCCATCAGACTGACAGCAGATCTCTCGGCAGAAACTCTACAAGCCAGAAGAGAGTGGGGGCCAATATTCAACGTTCTTAAAGAAAAGAATTTTAAACCCAGAATTTCATATCCAGCCAAACTAAGTTTCATCAGTGAAGGAGAAATAAAATTCTTTACAGATAAGCAAATGCTTAGAGATTTTGTCACCACCAGGCCTGCCTTACAAGAGACCCTGAAGGAAGCCCTAAACATGGAAAGGAACAACCGGTACCAGCCATTGCAAAAACATGCCAAAATGTAAAGACCATCGAGCCTAGGAAGAAACTGCATCAACTAATGAGCAAAATAACCAGTTAATATCATAATGGCAGGATCAAGATCACACATAACAATATTAACCTTAAATGTAAATGGACTAAATGCTCCAATTAAAAGACACAGACTGGCAAACTGGATAAAGAGTCAAGACCCATCAGTCTGCTGTCTTCAGGAGACCCATCTCACATGCAGAGACATACATAGGCTCAAAATAAAAGGATGGAGGCAAATGGAGAACAAAAAAAAGCAGGGGTTGCAATCCTAGTCTCTGATAAAACAGACTTTAAACCATCAAAGATCAAAAGAGACAAAGAAGGCCATTACATAATGGTAAAGGGATCAATCCAACAGGAAGAGCTAACTATCCTAAATATATATGCACCTAATACAGGAGCACCCAGATTCATAAAGCAAGTCCTTAGAGACTTACAAAGAGACTTAGACTCCCATACAATAATCATGGGAGACTTCAACACTCCACTGTCAACATTAGACAGATCAACGAGACAGAAAGTTAACAAGGATATCCAGGAATTGAACTCATCTCTGCAGCAAGCGGACCTAATAGACATCTATAGAACTCTCCACCCCAAGTCAACAGAATATACATTCTTCTCAGCACCACATCACACTTATTCCAAAATTGACCACATAATTGGAAGTAAAGCACTCCTCAGCAAATGTAAAAGAACAGAAATTATAACAAACTGTCTCTCTGACCACAGTGCAATCAAACTAGAACTCAGGACTAAGAAACTCAATCAAAACCGCTCAACTACATGGAAACTGAACAACCTGCTCCTGAATGACTACTGGGTACATAACGAAATGAAAGCAGAAATAAAGATGTTCTTTGAATCCAATGAGAACAAAGATACAACATACCAGAATCTCTGGGACACATTTAAAGCAGTATGTAGAGGGAAATTTATAGCACTAAGTGCCCACAAGAGAAAGCAGGAAAGATCTAAAATTGACACTCTAACATCACAATTAAAAGAACTAGAGAAGCAAGAGCAAACACATTCAAAAGCTAGCAGAAGGCAAGAAATAACTAAGATCAGAGCAGAACTGAAGGAGATAGAGACACAAAAAACCCTCCAAAAAATCAATGAATCCAGGAGTTGGTTTTTTGAAAAGATCAACAAAATTGACAGACCGCTAGCAAGATTAATAAAGAAGAAAAGAGAGAGGAATCAAATAGACGCAATAAAAAATGATAAAGGGGATATCACCACCGACCCCACAGAAATACAAACTACCATCAGAGAATACTATAAACACCTCTACGCAAATCAACTAGAAAATCTAGAAGAAATGGATAATTTCCTGGACACGTACACTCTTCCAAGACTAAACCAGGAAGAAGTTGAATCCCTGAATAGACCAATAGCAGCCTCTGAAATTGAGGCAACAATTAATAGCCTACCCACCAAAAAAAGCCCAGGACCAGATGGATTCACAGCTGAATTCTACCAGAGGTACAAGGAGGAGCTGGTACCATTCCTTCTGAAACTATTCCAATCAATAGAAAAAGAGGGAATCCTCCCTAACTCATTTTATGAGGCCAACATCATCCTGATACCAAAGCCTGGCAGAGACACAACAAAAAAAGAGAATTTTAGACCAATCTCCCTGATGAACATCGATGCAAAAATCCTCAATAAAATACTGGCAAACCGGATTCAGCAGCATATCAAAAAGCTTATCCACCATGATCAAGTGGGCTTCATCCCTGGGATGCAAGGCTGGTTCAACATTCGCAAATCAATCAACGTAATCCAGCATATCAACAGAACCAAAGACAAGAACCACATGATTATCTCAATAGATGCAGAAAAGGCTTTTGACAAAATTCAACAGCCCTTCATGCTAAAAACGCTCAACAAATTCGGTATTGATGGAACGTACCTCAAAATAATAAGAGCTATTTATGACAAACCCACAGCTAATATCATACTGAATGGGCAAAAACTGGAAAAGTTCCCTTTGAAAACTGGCACAAGACAGGGATGCCCTCTCTCACCACTCCTATTCAACATAGTGTTGGAAGTTCTGGCTAGGGCAATCAGGCAAGAGAAAGAAATCAAGGGTATTCAGTTAGGAAAAGAAGAAGTCAAATTGTCCCTGTTTGCAGATGACATGATTGTGTATTTAGAAAACCCCATCGTCTCAGCCCAAAATCTTCTTAAGCTGATAAGCAACTTCAGCAAAGTCTCAGGATACAAAATTAATGTGCAAAAATCACAAGCATTCTTATACACCAGTAACAGACAAGCAGAGAGCCAAATCAGGAATGAACTTCCATTCACAATTGCTTCAAAGAGAATAAAATACCTAGGAATCCAACTTACAAGGGATGTAAAGGACCTCTTCAAGGAGAACTACAAACCACTGCTCAGTGAAATCAAAGAGGACACAAACAAATGGAAGAACATACCATGCTCATGGATAGGCAGAATCAATATTGTGAAAATGGCTATACTGCCCAAGGTTATTTATAGATTCAATGCCATCCCCATCAAGCTACCAATGAGTTTCTTCACCGAATTGGAAAAAACTGCTTTAAAGTTCATATGGAACCAAAAAAGAGCCCGTATTGCCAAGACAATCCTAAGTCAAAAGGACAAAGCCGGAGGCGTCACGCTACCTGACTTCAAACTATACTACAAGGCTACAGTAACCAAAACAGCATGGTACTGGTACCAAAACAGAGATATAGACCAATGGAACAGAACGGAGCCTTCAGAAATAATGCCACACATCTACAACCATCTGATATTTGACAAACCTGAGAAAAACAAGAAATGGGGAAAGGATTCCCTATTTAATAAATGGTGCTGGGAAAATTGGCTAGCCATAAGTAGAAAGCTGAAACTGGATCCTTTCCTTACTCCTTATACGAAGATTAATTCAAGATGGATTAGAGACTTAAATGTTAGACCTAATACCATAAAAACCCTAGAAGAAAATCTAGGTAGTACCATTCAGGACATAGGCATGGGCAAGGACTTCATGTCTAAAACACCAAAAGCAACGGCAGCAAAAGCCAAAATTGACAAATGGGATCTAATTAAACTAAAGAGCTTCTGCACAGCAAAAGAAACTACCATCAGAGTGAACAGGCAACCTACAGAATGGGAGAAAATTTTTGCAATCTACTCATCTGACAAAGGGCTCATTTCCAGAATCTACAAGGAACTCAAACAAATATACAAGAAAAAAACAAACAACCCCATCCAAAAGTGGGGAAAGGATATGAACAGACATTTCTCAAAAGAAGACATTCATACAGCCAACAGACACATGAAAAAATGCTCATCATCACTGGCCATCAGAGAAATGCAAATCAAAACCACAATGAGATACCATCTCACACCAGTTAGAATGGCAATCATTAAAAAATCAGGAAACAATAGGTGTTGGAGAGGATGTGGAGAAATAGGAACACTTTTACACTGTTGGTGGGATTGTAAACTAGTTCAACCATTATGGAAAACAGTATGGCGATTCCTCAAGGATCTAGAACTAGATGTACCATATGACCCAGCCATCCCACTACTGGGTATATACCCAAAAGATTATAAATTATGCTACTACAAAGACACATGCACACGTATGTTTATTGTGGCACTATTCACAATAGCAAAGACTTGGAATCAACCCAAATGTTCATTAGTGACAGACTGGATTAAGAAAATGTGGCACATATACACCATGGAATACTATGCAGCCATAAAAAAGGATGAGTTTGCGTCCTTTGTAGGGACATGGATGCAGCTGGAAACCATCATTCTTAGCAAACTATCACAAGAAGAGAAAACCAAACACCGCATGTTCTCACTCATAGGTGGGAACTGAACAATGAGCTCACTTGGACTCGGGAAGGGGAACATCACACACTGGGGCCTATCATGGGGAGGGGGGAGGGGGGAGGGATTGCATTGGGGAGTTATACCTGATA
>NW_022322174.1:0-2230 GCF_002776525.5 Piliocolobus tephrosceles | reverse complement strand
ATCTCCATCCTTGGTGCGTCCCCTGCCTCGTGTACCTGGCTTTATACTTTGGGGTTGTGGGGGCGGCAAGGCCACCAGGAGGTGGTAGGATGCTGGGGTAACCTGGACACTAATCCCCCCGGGGGCGAGAGGTGCACAAGGCCAGGGAGGCACAGGAGTGGCTCAGCAGAGTGCCCCAGCCCTCTCTCCTCAGTGATCCAACACCAGGGACGAGGCAGAGACCACCGTGAAGTGACCTCAGGGACTCATCGATGGAGTGCGAGGGTCTAGTCGGTGTTGGAGGCACAGGGAGTAGGGTGTAGGAAGGCCTGCCTCTGCCTATCCTGTTGTCTTGGGAGCCAGGAGGCGGCGGTGACCGGAGAAAGGTGCTGGACTGAAGCCTCAACCCTCCTCCACTTGATGCATTCCTGTGTCACAGTCCTCACCGTGACTGTGCTGCCAGGGAAGCCACTTGACCCAGATGCCCCCCAACCAGGGATTCAGCCAGAGCCCCACCTCAGCCTTAGGGACCTCTGACCACCACACCCTCGAGCTAGGATGCCCGGAGGGGTCCCCGGAAATGTGTGGTTCAGGTGATTTAACTTATTTAATACGCCCGCAGGGTGCGTGTCCTGCCCGCAATGCCACAGCCTCCAAGGACATTATCTGGACTTAGTCCCCTCTCCGCGATGCCGCAGCCGAGTGGGCGTATCTGGGCTAGTCCCGCCCCCACACTGCCAATAGACAATAGTCCGGACCCCTCTTAGTGAGCGGAGGTTCCGAGCTCGGCTCCGCCCCGCGGCCCAGGGGGCGAGTCCGGGGTGGGGCTGGCCCGGCCCGCTCACACCAGCTTGGGCTTCAAGCTGCCATAGCTGGAGTTCTCTGTACTGTAGGCTTTCGGCACGCTGTGGATGCCCGGCAGGGGCTTCCAGTGGGGGCCGCCCCAGGGCGCCTCCAGCGGGCAGAAGCGGTCGAGCCCCCGGAGCGGGTGCAACGGGGGGCTGTAGCACTCCTGAGCCAGAGACAGGGCTCCGCGGTGCGGCACGGCAGAGGTCACCGGCCTGGCGCGTGGCACGCGGACCCGCGGTGGTCGGGGCGGCCGCTGCGGGCCGTGGCCCCAGACCTGGGGCGTCTCTTCGAAGCTCCAGTAGGTCAGGGAGTCCTTGCGGGGGTATCCGGACAGCTCCGTCCTGTGGGAGCAGGACAGGATAGTAAGGACCGTAGCCTGCGTTCCTGGGTCCTCCAGTTACTTAACGTCCTGGAAACTGAGCTTTCGCATCCTAGCGAAGGAAACGGGGGCTTTCGCTTCCTTGGGAAGGAGTATGTGGGAGCTCAAGTACGGAAAGAGGCCCTGCCCTCTGATCCAGAATCCCCTCGAGCCGCTGTGCAGGCTTCCTGTCCCTACCGCCGTTCCTGAGAGTTGACACTAAGGACTCCTGGGTGCTAAAAGAGGGAGGGGTTGGAGCCTGAACTTTGGTTTTTGCTGCTACAGGATTCGAGGCTGAGACCACCGGGTTAGAGAATGGGAGTCAGCCCAGGAGCTCGGCGTGCACCGGCCAAGGCAGGAGGCGGTGCCGAGCGAGAGCCCGGCTTACTTGGGATAGAACCGAAAGTCCCGCGCCGAGGTGGTCAGATAGAGCTGTCGGCGGTCCAGGACGCCCCGGTCGGATACTGTGAAAGGCCGGCCAGACAGCTCGGGGTTCTTCGTCCAGGGGATTAGAGCCTGAGCAGGATTGGGGGAGGAGGCATACCCAAGACACAGATTTCCTACCCCGTTCCAAGCCCTGGGTCTAGCCCCACAGCAGCTTCGGAGCCCTGAAGGTGAATTTCTAGTCCCTGGTCCTTCTGGCCTGGCCTGAATGCCTAGCCCCTCCCCCAGCTCCTCTAACCTCCGGATCCCGCCCCAGACCCTTTAGCCGCGCCCTAAGGCCGTGATTTCTTCTGGCCCCGTCCCAGGCTCCCGGAACTCCGCCCCGTCTCGCCAGCGCCGGCTTCTACCCGGCCACCTGGGAAGGCCCCCCGCGGTGGTGGTCTGCGAGTTGTAGGGGCTGGGGCCGGACGTATTCGGGGACGCGCGCGTCCGGGTCGGGAGAGCCCCTGTACTGCGCCCTCGTCTCGCTGCGCTGGTACTTTGTGGTCAGTGGGAGGTGCCAGCCGCGGCGTCTGAGCTGTGGAAAGGTGACCCGGAGACCCATGTGAAGGCTCAGGGGACTCAAATGCAGTCCCCCGCCCTGTCCCCCGCGGACTCCGG
>NW_022322173.1:0-2496 GCF_002776525.5 Piliocolobus tephrosceles | reverse complement strand
GGCGTTGGAGGCACAGGGAGTAGGGTGTAGGAAAACCTGCCTCTGCCGATGGTGCGGTCTTGGGAGCCGGGAGGAGGCGGTGACCCGAGAAAAGTGCGGGACCGAAGCCTCAACCTTCCTCTACTTAAGGCATTCCTGCGCCACAGTCCAGCCTCCCAGGAGGGGCGTGGCTTCGGACTTAGCTCCTGCCCAATCTGCGAGGGCCTCCCCGTGACTGTGCTGCCCGGGAAGCCGCTTTACCCAGATGACCCCCAAGGAGGGATTCAGCCAGAGCCCCATCTCTCCCTTAGGGACCTCCGCCCACTCTACCCTCAAGCTAGGATGCCCGGAGCGGTCCCCGGAAATGCGTGTGGTTCAGGTAATTTAACTTATTAATTAATATGCCCGCAGGGGGCGTGTCCTGCCCGCGGGGCCACAATCTTCAAGGACAATATCTGGACTTAGTCCCCTCTCCGGGTTGCCGCAGCTGAGTGGGCGTGTCTGGGGTAGTCGGACCCCGATATTGCCGATAGACGTAATGAGTGCGAGCCCAACTAAGTCCGGACACCGCGTAGTGGGCGGAGGTCCCGAGCTCCTCTCCGCCGCGAGGCCAGGGGGCGTGTCTGGCGTGGGGCTGGCCCTGCCGGCTCCCACTAGCGTCGGCTTCAAGCTGCCAGAGCCGAAGTTCTGGGGGCTGTAGGCTTTCGGCACGCTGTGGATGCCCGGCAAGGGCTTCCAGTGGGGGCCACCCCAAGGCGCCTCCAGCGGGCGGAAGCGGTCGAGTCGGCGGAGCGGGTGCAGCGAGGGGCTGTAGGATGCCTGAACCAGAGTCCGGACCCCGCGGTGCGGCGCTCGGGGCGGCCGGGAGGAGCGCGGACAGGGCGACCGCTGCGGGTCGTGACCCCAGAAATAGGGCGTCTCTTCGAAGCTCCAGTAGGTCAGGGAGTCTTTGCGGGGGTATCGGGACAGCTCCGTCCTGTGGGAGCAGGGCAGGATAGTGAGGATACAGCTGAATCCTTGGGGAGGAGGTTCAGACCTTGGGATCTAAGGAGTCTGCACACCCAAACTCCTGCATTTCCAGGCGAGGGCCCCTTAGGAAGGACGGGACCGGGCGCGCGTAGCCTGCGTTCCTGGGTCCTCGAGGTACTTAAAGTCCTGGAAACTACGCTTTCGCATCCTTCGGAAGGAAACGGCGGGCTTTCGCTTCCTTGGGAAGGAGTATGTGGGAGCTCAAGTACCGAAGGAGGCCCAGTCCTCAGATCCAGAATGCCCTCGAGCGCCTGTGCAGGCTTCCTGTCCCTACCTGAGAGTTGACACTAAGGACTCCTGGGTACTAAAAGAGTGAGGGCCTGGGGCCTGAATTTTGGTTCTTGCTGCTACAGGATTCGAGGCTGAGACCACCGAGTCAGAGAATAGGAGCCAGCCCAGGGCCTCAGCGTGCAACGGCCAAAGCCAGGGCTGTGCAGGAGGCTGTGCCGAGCGAGAGCCCGGCTTACTTGGGATAGAACTGAAACTCCAGCGCCGAGGTGGTCAGATAGAGCTGTCGGCGGCCAGGACCCCCCGGTCGGATACTGTGAAAGGCCGGCCAGACAGCTCGGGGTTCTTCGTCCAGGCGATTAGATCCCGAGCAAGAATGGGGGAGAAGGCATACCCAAGACACAGATTTCATACCCCCTTCCAAGCCTTGGGTCCCCAGTTCAGAATCCCTCTCCTTTGGCCTGGACAGCCATAACGGCCACGGCCCTAGAACCCCGCCCCAGAGTCAGAGCCCTTCCTGCCACCCAGGCCAGGGAACTTCAGCTTCCTTCCTCAAGCCCGAACCCTTCTCAGCCTCACTTCCCTAAGTTCAAGCACGTCCTGCTGGTCAGGGAACTCAAACCCAGGCCCCCAGCCACACAAACCCCCCTCCCCTGTTTCTCTCTCGGTCTTAAACCGTCTTGGTGTGGCCACTGGAGCTGAGCTGCATCTTGAGCAACAATTCCACGTTACCTCTCCCAGCTCCCACCTGACGCCCTCTCAGAACATTCTAATCTCGTCCCCACCCACAGCCCATCGTCTAGCCCCGCAGCAGCTTCGGAGCCCTGAAGGCGAGTGTCTAGCCCCTGGTCCTTCTGGCCTGGCCTCGAGGCCCAGCCCCTCCCCAGGCTCCTCTAACCTCCGGATCCCGCCCCCGACCCTTTAGCCGCGCCCCAAAGCTGCGGTTCTTTCTGGCCCCGCCCCAGGCTCCCGGAACTCCGCCTCGTCTCGCCAGTGCCGGCTTCCACCTCGCCACCTGGGAAGGCCCCCCGCGGTGGTGGTCTGCGAGTTGTGGGGGCTGGGGCCCGACGTATTCCGAGACGCGCGCGTCCCGGTCGGGAGAGCCAGTGTACTGCGCCCTCGTCTCGCTGCGCTGGTAAGTCGTGGTCAGTGGTAGGCGCCAGCCACGGCGTCTGAGCTGCGGAAAGGCGACCCGGAGACCTCTGTGAAGGCGCAGGGGACTCAAATGCAGTCCCCCGCCCTGTCCCCCGCGGACTCCGG
>NW_022322172.1:0-1134 GCF_002776525.5 Piliocolobus tephrosceles | reverse complement strand
CCTTCCACCCACGCCAGGGAACTTCAACTTCCTTCCTCACCCCGTACCCTTCCCAGCTTCACCTCCCTAAATCCAAGCACCTCCTGCTGGTCAAGGAACTCACACCCAAGCCCCCAGCCACAAAAAACAACCTCCCTGGTTCCGCTCCCGGTTTTAAACCGTCTTGGTGTGGCCACTGGAGCTGAGCTCGCCCAGCTCCCATCCGACCCCGTCTCAGAATATTCTAGTCTCGTCCCCACACACAGTCCGCCGTCTAGCTCCGCAGCAGCTTAGGAGCCCTGAAGGTGAGTTTCCAGCCCCCGGTCCTTCTTGCCTGGCCTCGAGGCCCAGCCCCTCGCGGTGGTGGTCTGCGACTTGTGAGGGGCTGGGGCCCGACGTATTCCGGGGACGCGGGCGTCCTGGTCGGGAGAGCCGGTGTACTGCGCCCTCGTCTCGCTGCGCTGGTACTTTGTGGTCAGTGGGAGGCCCCAGCCGCGACGTCTGAGGTGCCGAAAGGCGACCTGGAGACCCATGTGAAGGTGCAGGCGACTCAAATGCAGTCTCCCGTCCTGTCCCCTGCGGACTCCGGCACTCCCCAAACCTTAACTTTTCTCTCGATCCCCACAGTCCGCGTGGGGTCTGCAGGTTCTGGGCTCTGGGCTGGGCGCAGGGCCCGCCATGGGTCTTGGGCACGTAGGCCGAGCCAGACGTTGTCTCCCATCTGCTGAGGACCTCGTCCAAAGCCCAGATGCGAGAATCCTGCTTTGCAGCCTGAGGTAGAGGGTCCGCGACCGTGGACTGGAGAGTAGGCGCTGCCCATCAGCTAGAAAGACTCAGGCGTCGGTATCACCGCCCCCCACCCCAAACTCCGACCTCTTCCAGTCGGCCCCCAGCCCTTTCCTCTGCAATCCCTGGCATCCAGCTTCCCTGGTGCGTCCTCTCTCAAACCCAGGACTCCAGGACCCTCCTACTTCAGAGAGGAGTCCAGGCTCCCAATCCCCTTTACTCAGCACCTAGCTTTCTGGTTCCCCAGGTCCCACAGGGCTTCAGCCTAGGGTCAACGCTCCTGCACCGTGGGCGGGGGAAAGGGCACGGGTGGGATAATGCAGTGGGCAACGCAGGTGCTGGTGAGATGCCAGTTGGGCCAGGATCCAG
>NW_022322171.1:0-2230 GCF_002776525.5 Piliocolobus tephrosceles | reverse complement strand
CCGGAGTCCGCGGGGGACAGGGCGGGGGACTGCATTTGAGTCCCCTGAGCCTTCACATGGGTCTCCGGGTCACCTTTCCACAGCTCAGACGCCGCGGCTGGCACCTCCCACTGACCACAAAGTACCAGCGCAGCGAGACGAGGGCGCAGTACAGGGGCTCTCCCGACCCGGACGCGCGCGTCCCCGAATACGTCCGGCCCCAGCCCCTACAACTCGCAGACCACCACCGCGGGGGGCCTTCCCAGGTGGCCGGGTAGAAGCCGGCGCTGGCGAGACGGGGCGGAGTTCCGGGAGCCTGGGACGGGGCCAGAAGAAATCACGGCCTTAGGGCGCGGCTAAAGGGTCTGGGGCGGGATCCGGAGGTTAGAGGAGCTGGGGGAGGGGCTAGGCATTCAGGCCAGGCCAGAAGGACCAGGGACTAGAAATTCACCTTCAGGGCTCCGAAGCTGCTGTGGGGCTAGACCCAGGGCTTGGAACGGGGTAGGAAATCTGTGTCTTGGGTATGCCTCCTCCCCCAATCCTGCTCAGGCTCTAATCCCCTGGACGAAGAACCCCGAGCTGTCTGGCCGGCCTTTCACAGTATCCGACCGGGGCGTCCTGGACCGCCGACAGCTCTATCTGACCACCTCGGCGCGGGACTTTCGGTTCTATCCCAAGTAAGCCGGGCTCTCGCTCGGCACCGCCTCCTGCCTTGGCCGGTGCACGCCGAGCTCCTGGGCTGACTCCCATTCTCTAACCCGGTGGTCTCAGCCTCGAATCCTGTAGCAGCAAAAACCAAAGTTCAGGCTCCAACCCCTCCCTCTTTTAGCACCCAGGAGTCCTTAGTGTCAACTCTCAGGAACGGCGGTAGGGACAGGAAGCCTGCACAGCGGCTCGAGGGGATTCTGGATCAGAGGGCAGGGCCTCTTTCCGTACTTGAGCTCCCACATACTCCTTCCCAAGGAAGCGAAAGCCCCCGTTTCCTTCGCTAGGATGCGAAAGCTCAGTTTCCAGGACGTTAAGTAACTGGAGGACCCAGGAACGCAGGCTACGGTCCTTACTATCCTGTCCTGCTCCCACAGGACGGAGCTGTCCGGATACCCCCGCAAGGACTCCCTGACCTACTGGAGCTTCGAAGAGACGCCCCAGGTCTGGGGCCACGGCCCGCAGCGGCCGCCCCGACCACCGCGGGTCCGCGTGCCACGCGCCAGGCCGGTGACCTCTGCCGTGCCGCACCGCGGAGCCCTGTCTCTGGCTCAGGAGTGCTACAGCCCCCCGTTGCACCCGCTCCGGGGGCTCGACCGCTTCTGCCCGCTGGAGGCGCCCTGGGGCGGCCCCCACTGGAAGCCCCTGCCGGGCATCCACAGCGTGCCGAAAGCCTACAGTACAGAGAACTCCAGCTATGGCAGCTTGAAGCCCAAGCTGGTGTGAGCGGGCCGGGCCAGCCCCACCCCGGACTCGCCCCCTGGGCCGCGGGGCGGAGCCGAGCTCGGAACCTCCGCTCACTAAGAGGGGTCCGGACTATTGTCTATTGGCAGTGTGGGGGCGGGACTAGCCCAGATACGCCCACTCGGCTGCGGCATCGCGGAGAGGGGACTAAGTCCAGATAATGTCCTTGGAGGCTGTGGCATTGCGGGCAGGACACGCACCCTGCGGGCGTATTAAATAAGTTAAATCACCTGAACCACACATTTCCGGGGACCCCTCCGGGCATCCTAGCTCGAGGGTGTGGTGGTCAGAGGTCCCTAAGGCTGAGGTGGGGCTCTGGCTGAATCCCTGGTTGGGGGGCATCTGGGTCAAGTGGCTTCCCTGGCAGCACAGTCACGGTGAGGACTGTGACACAGGAATGCATCAAGTGGAGGAGGGTTGAGGCTTCAGTCCAGCACCTTTCTCCGGTCACCGCCGCCTCCTGGCTCCCAAGACAACAGGATAGGCAGAGGCAGGCCTTCCTACACCCTACTCCCTGTGCCTCCAACACCGACTAGACCCTCGCACTCCATCGATGAGTCCCTGAGGTCACTTCACGGTGGTCTCTGCCTCGTCCCTGGTGTTGGATCACTGAGGAGAGAGGGCTGGGGCACTCTGCTGAGCCACTCCTGTGCCTCCCTGGCCTTGTGCACCTCTCGCCCCCGGGGGGATTAGTGTCCAGGTTACCCCAGCATCCTACCACCTCCTGGTGGCCTTGCCGCCCCCACAACCCCAAAGTATAAAGCCAGGTACACGAGGCAGGGGACGCACCAAGGATGGAGAT
>NW_022322170.1:0-2496 GCF_002776525.5 Piliocolobus tephrosceles | reverse complement strand
CCGGAGTCCGCGGGGGACAGGGCGGGGGACTGCATTTGAGTCCCCTGCGCCTTCACAGAGGTCTCCGGGTCGCCTTTCCGCAGCTCAGACGCCGTGGCTGGCGCCTACCACTGACCACGACTTACCAGCGCAGCGAGACGAGGGCGCAGTACACTGGCTCTCCCGACCGGGACGCGCGCGTCTCGGAATACGTCGGGCCCCAGCCCCCACAACTCGCAGACCACCACCGCGGGGGGCCTTCCCAGGTGGCGAGGTGGAAGCCGGCACTGGCGAGACGAGGCGGAGTTCCGGGAGCCTGGGGCGGGGCCAGAAAGAACCGCAGCTTTGGGGCGCGGCTAAAGGGTCGGGGGCGGGATCCGGAGGTTAGAGGAGCCTGGGGAGGGGCTGGGCCTCGAGGCCAGGCCAGAAGGACCAGGGGCTAGACACTCGCCTTCAGGGCTCCGAAGCTGCTGCGGGGCTAGACGATGGGCTGTGGGTGGGGACGAGATTAGAATGTTCTGAGAGGGCGTCAGGTGGGAGCTGGGAGAGGTAACGTGGAATTGTTGCTCAAGATGCAGCTCAGCTCCAGTGGCCACACCAAGACGGTTTAAGACCGAGAGAGAAACAGGGGAGGGGGGTTTGTGTGGCTGGGGGCCTGGGTTTGAGTTCCCTGACCAGCAGGACGTGCTTGAACTTAGGGAAGTGAGGCTGAGAAGGGTTCGGGCTTGAGGAAGGAAGCTGAAGTTCCCTGGCCTGGGTGGCAGGAAGGGCTCTGACTCTGGGGCGGGGTTCTAGGGCCGTGGCCGTTATGGCTGTCCAGGCCAAAGGAGAGGGATTCTGAACTGGGGACCCAAGGCTTGGAAGGGGGTATGAAATCTGTGTCTTGGGTATGCCTTCTCCCCCATTCTTGCTCGGGATCTAATCGCCTGGACGAAGAACCCCGAGCTGTCTGGCCGGCCTTTCACAGTATCCGACCGGGGGGTCCTGGCCGCCGACAGCTCTATCTGACCACCTCGGCGCTGGAGTTTCAGTTCTATCCCAAGTAAGCCGGGCTCTCGCTCGGCACAGCCTCCTGCACAGCCCTGGCTTTGGCCGTTGCACGCTGAGGCCCTGGGCTGGCTCCTATTCTCTGACTCGGTGGTCTCAGCCTCGAATCCTGTAGCAGCAAGAACCAAAATTCAGGCCCCAGGCCCTCACTCTTTTAGTACCCAGGAGTCCTTAGTGTCAACTCTCAGGTAGGGACAGGAAGCCTGCACAGGCGCTCGAGGGCATTCTGGATCTGAGGACTGGGCCTCCTTCGGTACTTGAGCTCCCACATACTCCTTCCCAAGGAAGCGAAAGCCCGCCGTTTCCTTCCGAAGGATGCGAAAGCGTAGTTTCCAGGACTTTAAGTACCTCGAGGACCCAGGAACGCAGGCTACGCGCGCCCGGTCCCGTCCTTCCTAAGGGGCCCTCGCCTGGAAATGCAGGAGTTTGGGTGTGCAGACTCCTTAGATCCCAAGGTCTGAACCTCCTCCCCAAGGATTCAGCTGTATCCTCACTATCCTGCCCTGCTCCCACAGGACGGAGCTGTCCCGATACCCCCGCAAAGACTCCCTGACCTACTGGAGCTTCGAAGAGACGCCCTATTTCTGGGGTCACGACCCGCAGCGGTCGCCCTGTCCGCGCTCCTCCCGGCCGCCCCGAGCGCCGCACCGCGGGGTCCGGACTCTGGTTCAGGCATCCTACAGCCCCTCGCTGCACCCGCTCCGCCGACTCGACCGCTTCCGCCCGCTGGAGGCGCCTTGGGGTGGCCCCCACTGGAAGCCCTTGCCGGGCATCCACAGCGTGCCGAAAGCCTACAGCCCCCAGAACTTCGGCTCTGGCAGCTTGAAGCCGACGCTAGTGGGAGCCGGCAGGGCCAGCCCCACGCCAGACACGCCCCCTGGCCTCGCGGCGGAGAGGAGCTCGGGACCTCCGCCCACTACGCGGTGTCCGGACTTAGTTGGGCTCGCACTCATTACGTCTATCGGCAATATCGGGGTCCGACTACCCCAGACACGCCCACTCAGCTGCGGCAACCCGGAGAGGGGACTAAGTCCAGATATTGTCCTTGAAGATTGTGGCCCCGCGGGCAGGACACGCCCCCTGCGGGCATATTAATTAATAAGTTAAATTACCTGAACCACACGCATTTCCGGGGACCGCTCCGGGCATCCTAGCTTGAGGGTAGAGTGGGCGGAGGTCCCTAAGGGAGAGATGGGGCTCTGGCTGAATCCCTCCTTGGGGGTCATCTGGGTAAAGCGGCTTCCCGGGCAGCACAGTCACGGGGAGGCCCTCGCAGATTGGGCAGGAGCTAAGTCCGAAGCCACGCCCCTCCTGGGAGGCTGGACTGTGGCGCAGGAATGCCTTAAGTAGAGGAAGGTTGAGGCTTCGGTCCCGCACTTTTCTCGGGTCACCGCCTCCTCCCGGCTCCCAAGACCGCACCATCGGCAGAGGCAGGTTTTCCTACACCCTACTCCCTGTGCCTCCAACGCC
>NW_022322169.1:0-1134 GCF_002776525.5 Piliocolobus tephrosceles | reverse complement strand
CTGGATCCTGGCCCAACTGGCATCTCACCAGCACCTGCGTTGCCCACTGCATTATCCCACCCGTGCCCTTTCCCCCGCCCACGGTGCAGGAGCGTTGACCCTAGGCTGAAGCCCTGTGGGACCTGGGGAACCAGAAAGCTAGGTGCTGAGTAAAGGGGATTGGGAGCCTGGACTCCTCTCTGAAGTAGGAGGGTCCTGGAGTCCTGGGTTTGAGAGAGGACGCACCAGGGAAGCTGGATGCCAGGGATTGCAGAGGAAAGGGCTGGGGGCCGACTGGAAGAGGTCGGAGTTTGGGGTGGGGGGCGGTGATACCGACGCCTGAGTCTTTCTAGCTGATGGGCAGCGCCTACTCTCCAGTCCACGGTCGCGGACCCTCTACCTCAGGCTGCAAAGCAGGATTCTCGCATCTGGGCTTTGGACGAGGTCCTCAGCAGATGGGAGACAACGTCTGGCTCGGCCTACGTGCCCAAGACCCATGGCGGGCCCTGCGCCCAGCCCAGAGCCCAGAACCTGCAGACCCCACGCGGACTGTGGGGATCGAGAGAAAAGTTAAGGTTTGGGGAGTGCCGGAGTCCGCAGGGGACAGGACGGGAGACTGCATTTGAGTCGCCTGCACCTTCACATGGGTCTCCAGGTCGCCTTTCGGCACCTCAGACGTCGCGGCTGGGGCCTCCCACTGACCACAAAGTACCAGCGCAGCGAGACGAGGGCGCAGTACACCGGCTCTCCCGACCAGGACGCCCGCGTCCCCGGAATACGTCGGGCCCCAGCCCCTCACAAGTCGCAGACCACCACCGCGAGGGGCTGGGCCTCGAGGCCAGGCAAGAAGGACCGGGGGCTGGAAACTCACCTTCAGGGCTCCTAAGCTGCTGCGGAGCTAGACGGCGGACTGTGTGTGGGGACGAGACTAGAATATTCTGAGACGGGGTCGGATGGGAGCTGGGCGAGCTCAGCTCCAGTGGCCACACCAAGACGGTTTAAAACCGGGAGCGGAACCAGGGAGGTTGTTTTTTGTGGCTGGGGGCTTGGGTGTGAGTTCCTTGACCAGCAGGAGGTGCTTGGATTTAGGGAGGTGAAGCTGGGAAGGGTACGGGGTGAGGAAGGAAGTTGAAGTTCCCTGGCGTGGGTGGAAGG
>NW_022322168.1:0-3635 GCF_002776525.5 Piliocolobus tephrosceles | reverse complement strand
CGGGCAGTCAGCCACTTAACACCAAAGGCCACCAATGATCAAATCCACGAGAGTTTATTCTAAGACTTATGTATTAGGACTGAGAAACAGTAAACACTCAGTAAATAGTGGTTATTCTTATCATCATCATCATAATTACTACCTTCAAGTTCCTCCAGGGGAACTCCTATTCAACCTTCAAAGCCCCATGTGGTTTCACCCATCTTACAGAGATTGAGCTCCAATTCAGAGAGTTGTGATTTTGTGATCATTTGATGAGTTCCCGAACTGGGGTCCTTAGAGCAGCTGGCCCATCCCTGTGGTCTCTCAGCATCCAGTTCTGTTCTTTTTCTGCTTTACCAGTTTCTGTGTATAAGCCTCAGTCCTAGTGAGTCCAGCTGAGGAGTGTACAGACACAGGCAGTGTCAATTCAAATCTACTGCCAGCTCAGACAGCCCTGGGCATCAGAGGTCAATGCCCGCACATAGGATTTTTGGTCCATACCCCGGTAGCTCCCTCCACCTGTCCCCAGGTCACCTTCCTCAGAGTTAGGGGCCTCAAAGCGGGTGACAAAGAAGTACTGGCAGAGGGAATTGCCCCCAGCTGTAGGCACCTTCCCGAACACCTCCATCTCGAACCCATCCAAGTCCACAGCGGTCCCGGGGTACGTGACCCAGCCGCTGACTGCATCGCACATAGCCAGTTCACTCTGATGACTCGCCACTGCAGTTTCACTCACCCCACACTGGCTGCAGTCGGCCAGGGTGCCTGCTAACTCCCGAAAGGCCCCAGTCTCCAGCAGGAAGACCAGAGGGGGCCCAAGAGCAGCACCCCTAGACAGGACCACTTGGGGGAAAAGAAGGTCCCACTTTGGGGCAAGAAAAGGAGACAATGTCCAGGATGGGGATTAGGAATCCATTGACACACAGGGGAGGAGGAGAGTGCGGGGGATGTGGAGGGAGTCTGGGGGAGGGGGAGCAGCTCTCACAGTATGTGGAGACAGAGTAAGGGAGGCTGGGATTAGAGAAGAGGATAAAAACTTCAGCGGGGACAGAAGTTGGGAACCCCAGGGGAGGCTTGACTGCCAGGATCGTGGGGAAGCCCTTGCTGTAGAAGTTTGGGGGACTCTATATATCGGACTTGCATAACGCCCACCTGTAGATTAATAGTAATTATTCAACTGCTACAGGTCAGGCACTATGCCTCACACCTGTAATCCCAGCACTTTGGGAGGCTGAGGTGGGTGGATCACTTGAGGTCAGGAGTTTAAGAGCAGCCTGGCCAACATGGTGAAACCCCATCTCTACTAATAATACTAAAATTAGCTGGGCGCGGTGCTACGCACCTGTAATCCCACTTCTCGGGAGGCTGAGGCAGGAGAATCGCTTGAACCTGGGAGGCGGAGATGGCAGTGAGCCGAGATCGTGCCATGGCCCTCCCACCGGGACAACAGAGTGCCACTCTGTCCAAAAATAAAAATAAGGCTGGGCGTGGTGGCTCATGAATGTAATCCCAGCATTGTTGGAGGCTGAGGTGGGCAGATCAACAGAGGTGAGGAGTTCCAGGCCACCCTGACCCACATGGAGAAACCCCATGTCTACTAAAAATACAAAATATCCCCAGGCGTGGTGGTGCATACATAGGTATCCCAGCTACTCGGGAGGTTGAGGCAGGAGAATCACTTGAACCCAGGAGGCGGAAGTCGCAGTGAGCCAAGATCGCGCCACTGGACTCCAGCCTGGGCAACAAGAACGAAGCTCCATCTCAAAATAATAATAAGAATCAAATAAAAATAAAAAATATCCAACTACTATTACTTAATAACAACAGATCGTGAAATACAGGCTCAGAGAAATTAATGATTTGCGTCCGGTCACACAGTCAACAAATGGAAGAAATGGGACTTAAAGTCTGGGTAACTGCATTCTGCCATCCTTCCTGTACGACTCTGAGGAACTGTGAGTCTTGCATCTTGGGGGATGTTCCAATCAATTTTTTTTTTTTTTTTTTTTGAGACAGAGTCTCACTCTGTTGGCCAGGCTGGAGTGCAGTGGCACAACCCTGGATCACTGTAACGTCTGCCTCCTGGGTTGAAGTGATTCTCCCGCCCCAGCCTTCTGAGTAGCTGGGATTACAAACACCTGCCACCATGCACAGTTAATTTTTATATTTTTAGTAGAGATAAGGTTTCACCATGTTGTCCAGACTGGTCTCAAACTCCCAACCTCAAGCTATACTCCTGCCTTGGCCTCCCAAAGGGCTGGGATTACAGGTGTGAGACACCGCGCCCGGCCTGAAACAAATTGTTTTAAGACCAGGTCTCGCTGTGTTTTCCCGCTGCACTTGAACTCCTGGGCTCAAGCAATCCTCCTGCTGTGGCTCCTGAGTAGCTGGGACTACAGACTCAAGCCACCACACCTGGCCACATTCCACAGTTTGGAGAAAGGCCACAACCTGGAATCCTAGGGAGACCTCAGTTCACCTCCAAACTGCCACTAAGGAGGTAAAACGCTGCCCCTCTGAGACAGGCTTCAGTTTTCCCGTGTGTGAAATTGACCTGGCGCCGGGAGAGGCTGGTGGAGGCGTCGATGTGGCAGTTTCTCTACAACATTCTGGAAGCCTGCAGTTCTGGGAAAGGGTGGCGTGGAGAAGACTGGGAAACAGCCAGTGGTTACCAGACCTGTCAGCACCTCCTCCACCTCGGAGCTCTGGGGCTGAGAGTCCCCAGACTTTGGGGGTCCCTGTGGAGGACATCACTTTCTCCTCGCTGACATCTCAGGAGAGGGAGGGGGCAACCACCTAGGGGAAGAAAAGATCAGGCAGGGTATACAGGCAGGTGGGGAAGGGGCCAAATCCCTGAACAAGTGCAGTGTACTGAAGAGTCAAGGTGTCGCCCTCATTCCAGAGGCCCCTTTTCTACCCAGGTGATGGCTCCTGACTGGGATTGGAAGAAGGTGGAGGGAGGGGAGGGGAGAGGAGGAGAAGGGAGAGGCAGTGGATGAAGGAGAATGGACGAGATGACATCCGCCTCAGCCCATTCATCCCATTCAGGTCCCCGCCCCCCACCTGTACTGCCAGTGCCACCCTCAGAGGGAGGAAGAGGGAGCTCGGCCTTGAAGGCTCAGGCCCTGCCCCCTGGAGGCACACTGACCATGTGACCTTCCTTCTCCCCACAGAAGGCAAGACCATGGACACCTCCTAAGCTGGATGTCATCCCCTGTCCCCGCCCTGTTTTCCTTTGTTGTTGTTGAGATGGAGTCTCGCTCTGTGGACCCAGCTGGATTGCAGTAGCAACATCTCGGCTCACTGCAAGCTCCCCCTCCCAGGTTCACGCCATTCTCCTGCCTCAGCCTCCCAAGTACCTGGGACTACAGGCACCTGCCACCATTCCCGGCTAATTTTTTGTATTTTTAGTAGAGACGGGGTTTCACCATGTTAGCCAGGATGGTCTCGATCTCCCCGACCTCGTGATCCACCCACCTCGACCTCCCAAAGTGCTGGGATTACAGGCGTGAGCCAAGGCGCCCAGCCATCCACCTTGTATTCTACCAGATATCTGACACTGTGACTTCGTAAGAAATGGTCTTGAAGCTGGACCCACCCTGTGTGTGTGTGTGGTTGCCCTGAGCCCACAGAAAGACACCCCCAGAGTGCAG
>NW_022322167.1:0-3635 GCF_002776525.5 Piliocolobus tephrosceles | reverse complement strand
CTGCACTCTGGGGGTGTCTTTCTGTGGGCTCAGGGCAACCACACACACACACAGGGTGGGTCCAGCTTCAAGACCATTTCTTACGAAGTCACAGTGTCAGATATCTGGTAGAATACAAGGTGGATGGCTGGGCGCCTTGGCTCACGCCTGTAATCCCAGCACTTTGGGAGGTCGAGGTGGGTGGATCACGAGGTCGGGGAGATCGAGACCATCCTGGCTAACATGGTGAAACCCCGTCTCTACTAAAAATACAAAAAATTAGCCGGGAATGGTGGCAGGTGCCTGTAGTCCCAGGTACTTGGGAGGCTGAGGCAGGAGAATGGCGTGAACCTGGGAGGGGGAGCTTGCAGTGAGCCGAGATGTTGCTACTGCAATCCAGCTGGGTCCACAGAGCGAGACTCCATCTCAACAACAACAAAGGAAAACAGGGCGGGGACAGGGGATGACATCCAGCTTAGGAGGTGTCCATGGTCTTGCCTTCTGTGGGGAGAAGGAAGGTCACATGGTCAGTGTGCCTCCAGGGGGCAGGGCCTGAGCCTTCAAGGCCGAGCTCCCTCTTCCTCCCTCTGAGGGTGGCACTGGCAGTACAGGTGGGGGGCGGGGACCTGAATGGGATGAATGGGCTGAGGCGGATGTCATCTCGTCCATTCTCCTTCATCCACTGCCTCTCCCTTCTCCTCCTCTCCCCTCCCCTCCCTCCACCTTCTTCCAATCCCAGTCAGGAGCCATCACCTGGGTAGAAAAGGGGCCTCTGGAATGAGGGCGACACCTTGACTCTTCAGTACACTGCACTTGTTCAGGGATTTGGCCCCTTCCCCACCTGCCTGTATACCCTGCCTGATCTTTTCTTCCCCTAGGTGGTTGCCCCCTCCCTCTCCTGAGATGTCAGCGAGGAGAAAGTGATGTCCTCCACAGGGACCCCCAAAGTCTGGGGACTCTCAGCCCCAGAGCTCCGAGGTGGAGGAGGTGCTGACAGGTCTGGTAACCACTGGCTGTTTCCCAGTCTTCTCCACGCCACCCTTTCCCAGAACTGCAGGCTTCCAGAATGTTGTAGAGAAACTGCCACATCGACGCCTCCACCAGCCTCTCCCGGCGCCAGGTCAATTTCACACACGGGAAAACTGAAGCCTGTCTCAGAGGGGCAGCGTTTTACCTCCTTAGTGGCAGTTTGGAGGTGAACTGAGGTCTCCCTAGGATTCCAGGTTGTGGCCTTTCTCCAAACTGTGGAATGTGGCCAGGTGTGGTGGCTTGAGTCTGTAGTCCCAGCTACTCAGGAGCCACAGCAGGAGGATTGCTTGAGCCCAGGAGTTCAAGTGCAGCGGGAAAACACAGCGAGACCTGGTCTTAAAACAATTTGTTTCAGGCCGGGCGCGGTGTCTCACACCTGTAATCCCAGCCCTTTGGGAGGCCAAGGCAGGAGTATAGCTTGAGGTTGGGAGTTTGAGACCAGTCTGGACAACATGGTGAAACCTTATCTCTACTAAAAATATAAAAATTAACTGTGCATGGTGGCAGGTGTTTGTAATCCCAGCTACTCAGAAGGCTGGGGCGGGAGAATCACTTCAACCCAGGAGGCAGACGTTACAGTGATCCAGGGTTGTGCCACTGCACTCCAGCCTGGCCAACAGAGTGAGACTCTGTCTCAAAAAAAAAAAAAAAAAAAATTGATTGGAACATCCCCCAAGATGCAAGACTCACAGTTCCTCAGAGTCGTACAGGAAGGATGGCAGAATGCAGTTACCCAGACTTTAAGTCCCATTTCTTCCATTTGTTGACTGTGTGACCGGACGCAAATCATTAATTTCTCTGAGCCTGTATTTCACGATCTGTTGTTATTAAGTAATAGTAGTTGGATATTTTTTATTTTTATTTGATTCTTATTATTATTTTGAGATGGAGCTTCGTTCTTGTTGCCCAGGCTGGAGTCCAGTGGCGCGATCTTGGCTCACTGCGACTTCCGCCTCCTGGGTTCAAGTGATTCTCCTGCCTCAACCTCCCGAGTAGCTGGGATACCTATGTATGCACCACCACGCCTGGGGATATTTTGTATTTTTAGTAGACATGGGGTTTCTCCATGTGGGTCAGGGTGGCCTGGAACTCCTCACCTCTGTTGATCTGCCCACCTCAGCCTCCAACAATGCTGGGATTACATTCATGAGCCACCACGCCCAGCCTTATTTTTATTTTTGGACAGAGTGGCACTCTGTTGTCCCGGTGGGAGGGCCATGGCACGATCTCGGCTCACTGCCATCTCCGCCTCCCAGGTTCAAGCGATTCTCCTGCCTCAGCCTCCCGAGAAGTGGGATTACAGGTGCGTAGCACCGCGCCCAGCTAATTTTAGTATTATTAGTAGAGATGGGGTTTCACCATGTTGGCCAGGCTGCTCTTAAACTCCTGACCTCAAGTGATCCACCCACCTCAGCCTCCCAAAGTGCTGGGATTACAGGTGTGAGGCATAGTGCCTGACCTGTAGCAGTTGAATAATTACTATTAATCTACAGGTGGGCGTTATGCAAGTCCGATATATAGAGTCCCCCAAACTTCTACAGCAAGGGCTTCCCCACGATCCTGGCAGTCAAGCCTCCCCTGGGGTTCCCAACTTCTGTCCCCGCTGAAGTTTTTATCCTCTTCTCTAATCCCAGCCTCCCTTACTCTGTCTCCACATACTGTGAGAGCTGCTCCCCCTCCCCCAGACTCCCTCCACATCCCCCGCACTCTCCTCCTCCCCTGTGTGTCAATGGATTCCTAATCCCCATCCTGGACATTGTCTCCTTTTCTTGCCCCAAAGTGGGACCTTCTTTTCCCCCAAGTGGTCCTGTCTAGGGGTGCTGCTCTTGGGCCCCCTCTGGTCTTCCTGCTGGAGACTGGGGCCTTTCGGGAGTTAGCAGGCACCCTGGCCGACTGCAGCCAGTGTGGGGTGAGTGAAACTGCAGTGGCGAGTCATCAGAGTGAACTGGCTATGTGCGATGCAGTCAGCGGCTGGGTCACGTACCCCGGGACCGCTGTGGACTTGGATGGGTTCGAGATGGAGGTGTTCGGGAAGGTGCCTACAGCTGGGGGCAATTCCCTCTGCCAGTACTTCTTTGTCACCCGCTTTGAGGCCCCTAACTCTGAGGAAGGTGACCTGGGGACAGGTGGAGGGAGCTACCGGGGTATGGACCAAAAATCCTATGTGCGGGCATTGACCTCTGATGCCCAGGGCTGTCTGAGCTGGCAGTAGATTTGAATTGACACTGCCTGTGTCTGTACACTCCTCAGCTGGACTCACTAGGACTGAGGCTTATACACAGAAACTGGTAAAGCAGAAAAAGAACAGAACTGGATGCTGAGAGACCACAGGGATGGGCCAGCTGCTCTAAGGACCCCAGTTCGGGAACTCATCAAATGATCACAAAATCACAACTCTCTGAATTGGAGCTCAATCTCTGTAAGATGGGTGAAACCACATGGGGCTTTGAAGGTTGAATAGGAGTTCCCCTGGAGGAACTTGAAGGTAGTAATTATGATGATGATGATAAGAATAACCACTATTTACTGAGTGTTTACTGTTTCTCAGTCCTAATACATAAGTCTTAGAATAAACTCTCGTGGATTTGATCATTGGTGGCCTTTGGTGTTAAGTGGCTGACTGCCCG
>NW_022322166.1:4646-6581 GCF_002776525.5 Piliocolobus tephrosceles | reverse complement strand
CAGGGGACTCAAATGCAGTCCCCCGCCCTGTCCCCCGCGGACTCCGGCACTCCCCAAACCTTACCTTTTCTCCTAAATCCTTGATTCCCACAGTCTGCGTGGGGTCTGCAGGCTCTGGGGCTCTGCGCTGGGCACAGGGCCCGCTATGGGTCTTGGGCACGTAGGCCAAGCCAGAGGTTGTCTCCCATCTGCTGAGGACCTCCTCCAAAGCCCAGATGGGAGAATCCTGCTTTGCAGCGGAGGGTAGAGGGTCTGCGACGGTGGACTGGAGAGCAGGCGCTGCACATCAGCTAGAAAGACTCAGGACTCCGTATCACTCCCCACCCCAAACTCTGACCTCTTCCAGTCGCCCCCCAGCCCTTTCCTCTACAGTCCCTGGCATTTAGCTTCCCTGGTGCCTCCTCTCTCAGACCCAGGACTGCAGGACCCTCCTCCTTCAGAGAGGAGTCCAAGCTTCCAAACCCCTTTTCTCAGCCCCCAGCTTTCTGGGTACCCAGGCCCCGCAGGGCTTCAGCCTAGGGTCTGCTCATCTACACGGTGGGCGGGGTGAAGGGCAGTGGTGGGATAATGCGGTGGGCAAGGCAGCTGCTGGTGAGATGCCAGCTGGGCCAGGATCCAGGTGCCTTGGTTGCAGAGATGGAAGACCACAGGGGGCCACAGCGCAGAGCCAGGGTGCCACTGGCCATGGTTCCTCCCCATCCCTGTAGCCAAGCAGGAGCTGGCTTGTTGCTGTTGCCCCGGGTGTCAGTCCCCACCACTCTGAATTCAGCCAATGAAGGGCCTGCAGGTACGTGGATGGATGGAGTGAGAAAGAGATCCAGAGACAGAGGGACAGGGACCCCAAGGGGGCACAGAGAAACACGGGGAGGGGAATGGAGAGTCAAAAAGAGGCAGGCAGTAGGGGACGGAGAAGTTCAGGATTTCAGAGACACAGAGGGTGGGGGAGACAGAGACACAGAAAGAGGGACAGAGACCTGGGGGTGTCAGAGATCCAGACAGAGAACCCTGCACTACACCCAGCACCTCAGGACATCCATGAGAAACACCCCTCTTTGCTCCAGCGTCCAGAACCTCCCAGCTGCTTCCTCCCTCTGCCATGCCTGCCCACCTCGGGGTAGACTTCCCGGGGCTTCCCAACCCTTCCCGCACATGCTCAAAGAGTCAGCCCTGGCGCGCTGGCATCGTCGGCTGTCCTGTCTGCCTTTGATTTGGTTGAAAACTTCCACCTGGGTAGGCTGGGTGGGGGAAGAGGAACGACCCACAGAGAAGTGCACAGGGACATAGTGAAAAAGACGGGCTTTGATGAGTGAGAAAGAAATTCAACAAGAAAAGGGAGAGACGGGGAGGAAGAAAGAGATCACAATGGAAAGGGAGCTATTAGTCCTACCCAGAGGTGAGAGACGCTGGAAGTTAGAGACAGAGATGAAGGTGGCAAAAAAGACCAAAATCACAGATGGAAAACAAGGAGATGTAGAAACTGAGGCAGCCACGCCCCACCCCGCCCAATGGCCTGGTCTGTATAGATGGGGGGAGGGCATGCCTAAGTCCTTTGCTCAAAGCTGGACCTGAGAGAGAGAGAGTGTGTGTTGACAACGCATGTGGGGTGATGGGTAACACATGACAGGCTATAGTGAAGGACTGTGGTCTGTCCCTGGCTTCCCTTGGCACTTCTTCACTATAAAGAGCTTTAGGTCACCAGGCGCAGCACTTTGAGAGGCTGAGGCGGGCAGATCACGAGGTCAGGAGATCGAGACCATCCCGGCTAACACGGTGAAACCCTGTCTCTACTAAAAATACAAAACATTAGCCAGGCAGGCGTGGTGGTGGTGGGCGCCCAGAGTCCCAGCTACTCAGGAGGCTGAGACAGGAGAATGGCATGAACCTGGGAGGCGGAGCTTGCAGCCGAGATGGCGCCACAGCACTCCAGCCTGGGTG
>NW_022322166.1:0-4546 GCF_002776525.5 Piliocolobus tephrosceles | reverse complement strand
CAAAAAAAAAAAAAAAATGTTGTCCAGCTTGAGTGGGGGCATGAGGTTCTAACTTGCTGGCCCGCTGGCTAGGATCAGGGGGACACTGTGCATTGAGGGCCCTTGAACAGGGCTAGCAAAAATCCAACAGAAGGGCCCCAGAAGCCTGAATGGGGGAGGAAGGGTAAATAGGATCCGGGGCCTGGCTGTGGAAGGCAGCCTCAGTTTTCCTTGTCTGAAGAATGGGCTAGTGGGATGAGATAATGGGGGTTGAGGAGGCAGAGGCCTTGACCAAAAACTTTTTTTTTTTTTTTTTTTGAGATGGAGTCTAGCTCTGTTGCCCAGGCTGGGGTGCAGTGGCGCGATCTGAGCTCCCTGCAACTTTCACCTCCTGGGTTGAAGTGATTCTCCTGCCTTAGTTGGGATTACAGGTGTGTGCCACCACGCATGGCTACTTTTTGTATTTTTTGGTAGAGACAGAGTTTCGCCATGTTAGCCAGGCTGGTCTCAGACTCCTAACCTCAAGTGATCCGCATGCCTCGGCCTCCCAAAGTGCTGGAATTACAGGCGTGAGCCATCAAGCCCAGCCCGGAGTTTCGCTCCTTTTGCCCAGGCTGGAGAGCAGTGGCACAGTCTTGGCTCACTGCAACCTCTGCATCCTGGGTTCAAGCGATTATTCTACCTCACCATCCAGAGTAGCTTGGATTACAGGCACCCGCCACCACACCCAGCTAATTTCTTTTTGTAATTGTAGTAGAGACGGGGGTCTCACCATGTTGGCCAGGCTGGTCTCAAACTCCTGACCTCAGGTGATTTGCCCGCCTCGGCCTCCCAAAGTGCTGGGATTACGGGCGTGAGTCATCACACCCGGCCATCAAGCTGGATAATTTTAAGGTCTGTTGCTTTCCTGATGTAGGGTAGAGGTTGAGACAGGGAAGAGGGCTAGAAACCTGACTCCAACTCCCCGCCCAGAGCTGAACTCTCCAGCATCCTGATCACTTCTCATTCAACCTTGCTTGTACTCCCCCTGTGATGGGGGGCTCATTACCTCACAAGAGACTATTCTAAGCCAACTCCTACCCACTCTCACCGAGGAAGATTTCCCATTTGAACCCCAGCTCCCAGATACTTAAAGGCCTTCTGTGGACCACATTCTCAAGGTCCCCTAGCCATCTGCTTGCCTATTCCAGTTTCTCTCCTCCCCCACCCACATTGTGAAATGTCCCCTCCCACTCTCCAGGATGAGCAAGGTGGTGTCCTCTGAGACTGAGTAGCCAGCAACTTAACGCCAAGGGCCACCAATGATCAAATCCATGGGAGTTGATCTGAGGAGTTACGTATTAGGGCTAAGAAACAGTAAACACTCGGTAAATAGTGGCTATGATTATTACCATCATCATTATTACCCTCAAGTTGCTCCAGGAGAACTCCTATTCAACCTCCAAAAACCCATGTGGTTTCACCCATCCTGCAGAGATTGAGCTCAGAATCAGAGAACTGTGATTTTGTGATTATTTGATGAGTTCCCAAACTGGAGTCCTTAGAGTAGCTGGGCCATCCCTGAGGTCTCTCAGCATCCAGCTCTGTTCTTTTTCTGCCTGATCAGTTCCTGGGCATGGGTCTCAGGCCCGACCAGTCCGGCTGAGGAGTGTGCAGACGCAGGCGGTGTCAATTCGAATCCATCGCCAGCCCACACGGCCCTGGGCATCAGCGGTCAATGCCCGTACATAGGACTGCTTGGCCTTGCACTCAGACACCCAGTGCCTTCGGTCCACACCCCGGCAGCCCTCTCCACCTGCCCCTGGGCCACCTTCCTCAGTGTTATCAGCCTTGCAGCGGGTTTCAAAGAAGTACTGTCGGAGGGGACTGCCGCCAGCTGCAGGCACCTCGCCCAACACCTCCACCTCGCGCCCACGCAAGTCCACAGCGGTCCGGCGGTCTGTCACCCAGCCACTGACTGCATCACACACGGCCAGTTCACCCCGACGACTCGCTGGTGCAGTTTCACTCACCCCACGCCGGCTGCGGTTGGCCGGGGTGCCTGCTGACTCCCGAAAGGCCCCAGCCTCCAGCAGGAAGAGCAGAGGGGGCCCAGCAGGGGCACCCCTAGACAGGACCACTCGGGGGGACAGAAGGTCCCACTCAGGGGCCAGAAAAGGAGGCAATGTTGAGGGTGGGGGCTGGGACTCAATTGGCACACTGGGGAGGAGGGAAAGGAGGAGGATGGGCAGGGAGCATGAGGGGAGGAGGAGCATCTCTCGGAGCACCTGGAGACAGAGAGAAGGAGGCTGGGATTAGAGAAGGGGGTGAAAACTTCAGTGGGGACAGGGGAGGCTTGCCTGCCAAGATTGTGGGGAAGTCCTTGTTCTAGAAGTTTGGGGGACCCTATATCTAGGACTTTCGTAATGCCCAACTTGTAGATTAATAATAAATATTCAACTACTACAGGCCAGCACTGTGGCTCACACCTCTAATCCCAGCACTTTGGGAGGTTCAGGTGGGTGGATCACTTGAGGTCAGGAGTTCAAGAGCAGCCTGGCCAACATGGTGAAAACCTGTCTCTACTAAAAATACTAAAAGTAGCCGGGCATGGTGCTACGCACCTGTAATCCCAGCTACACGGGAGGCTGAGGCAGGAGAATCACTTGAACCTGAGAGGCAGAGGTTGCAGTTAGCCGAGAGCGCACCACTGCCCTGCCACCTGGGCGACAGAGTGAGACTCTGTCCCAAAAATAAAAATAAGGCCGGGCAAGGTGGCTCACGCCTGTAATCCCAGCACTTTGGGAGGCTGAGGCGGGTGGATCTCAAGGTCAGAAGATCGAGACCATCCTGGCTAACACGATGAAACCCCTTCTCTACTAAAAATACAAAGAATTAGCTGGGTGCGGTACCGGGCTCCTGTAATACCAGCTACTTGGGAAGCTGAGGCAGGAGAATGGCGTGAACCCAGGAGGCGGAGCTTGCAGTGAGCCGTGATTGTGCCACTGCACTCCAGCCTGGGCGACAGAGTGAGGCTCCGTCTCAAAAAATAAAAAATAAAAAAAAATAATAAAATAAATTCAACTACTATTACTTAATAGCAACAAATGTTGAAATATAGGCTCAGAAAAGTTAATGATTTGTGCCTGGTCACACAGCCAGCAAATGGCAGAGACAGGACTTAAACTCTGGGCAACTGCACTCTGCCATCCTTCCTGTACAACTCTGAGGAACCGAGAGTCTTGAATCTTGGAGGATGTTCAAAACAATTTTTTTTTTTTTTTTTTTTTTTGAGACAGGGTCTCACTCTGTTGGCCGGGCTGGAGTGCAGTGGCTCAATCACGGCTTACAGCAATGTCTGCCTCCTGGGTTCAAGGGATTCTCCTCCTGCCTCAGCCTTTTGAGTAGGTGGGATTAAAAGTGTCTGCCAGTTTTTCAGCTAATTTTTGTACTTTTAGTAGAGATGGGATTTCGCCACATTGGTCAGAGTGGTCTTGAACTCCCAACCTCAAGTGATACTCCTACTCTGGCCTCCCCAAGTGCTGGGATTATAGGCATGAGCCATGGCACCTGGTCCCAAACAAATTTTTTTTTTTGAGATGGAGTCTCCCTCTGTCGCCCAGGCTGGAGTGCAGTGGTGCGATCTCGGCTCACTGCAAGCTCCGCCTCCCGGGTTTATGCCATTCTCCTGCCTCAGCCTCCCGAGTAGCTGGGACTACAGACGCCCGCCACCACGCCCGGCTAGTTTTTTGTGTATTTATTTTAGTAGAGACGGGGTTTCACCGTGTTAGCCAGGATGGTCTCGATCTCTGGACCTCGTGATCCTCCCGTCTCGGCCTCCCAAAGTGCTGGGATTACAGGCTTGAGCCACCGCGCCCGGCCTGAAACAAATTGTTTTAAGACCAGGTCTCGCTGTGTTTCCCCGCTGCACTTGAAATCCTGGGCTCAAGCAATCCTCCTGCTGTGGCTCCTGAGTAGCTGGGACTACAGACTCAAGCCACCACACCTGGCCACATTCCACAATCTGGAGAAAGGCCACAATCTGGAATCCTAGGGAGACCCCATTTCACCTCAAAACTGCCACTAAGGAGGTAAAACGCTGCCCCTCTGAGACAGGCTTTAGTTTTCCTGTGTGTGAAATTGACCTGGCGCTGGGAGAGGCTGGTGGAGGCGTCGATGTGGCAGTTTCTCTACAACATTCTGGAAGCCTGCGGTTCTGGGAAAGGGTGGCGTGGAGAAGACTGGGAAACAGCCAGTGGTTACCAGACCTGTCAGCACCTCCTCCACCTCGGAGCTCTGAGGCTGGGAGTCCCCAGGCTTCCGGGGGCCCCTGTGGAGGACACAGGTGGCCCCCTCCTTCCTGGCATCTCAGGAGAGGGAGGGGGCAACCACCTAGGGGAAGAAAAGAATAGACAGGTTATAGAGGCAGGTGGGGAAGGGGCCAAATCCCTGAACACCCCGTCCCCAGAGTTCCTCTTGAAGTTCAGGGTACCCAGGAGTCAAGGCCCCGCCCCCTTTCCAGAGGCCCCTTTTCTACTCAGGTGATGGCTCCTAGCTGGGATGGGAGGCAGACGGAGGGAGGGGAGGG
>NW_022322164.1:2035-6581 GCF_002776525.5 Piliocolobus tephrosceles | reverse complement strand
CCCTCCCCTCCCTCCGTCTGCCTCCCATCCCAGCTAGGAGCCATCACCTGAGTAGAAAAGGGGCCTCTGGAAAGGGGGCGGGGCCTTGACTCCTGGGTACCCTGAACTTCAAGAGGAACTCTGGGGACGGGGTGTTCAGGGATTTGGCCCCTTCCCCACCTGCCTCTATAACCTGTCTATTCTTTTCTTCCCCTAGGTGGTTGCCCCCTCCCTCTCCTGAGATGCCAGGAAGGAGGGGGCCACCTGTGTCCTCCACAGGGGCCCCCGGAAGCCTGGGGACTCCCAGCCTCAGAGCTCCGAGGTGGAGGAGGTGCTGACAGGTCTGGTAACCACTGGCTGTTTCCCAGTCTTCTCCACGCCACCCTTTCCCAGAACCGCAGGCTTCCAGAATGTTGTAGAGAAACTGCCACATCGACGCCTCCACCAGCCTCTCCCAGCGCCAGGTCAATTTCACACACAGGAAAACTAAAGCCTGTCTCAGAGGGGCAGCGTTTTACCTCCTTAGTGGCAGTTTTGAGGTGAAATGGGGTCTCCCTAGGATTCCAGATTGTGGCCTTTCTCCAGATTGTGGAATGTGGCCAGGTGTGGTGGCTTGAGTCTGTAGTCCCAGCTACTCAGGAGCCACAGCAGGAGGATTGCTTGAGCCCAGGATTTCAAGTGCAGCGGGGAAACACAGCGAGACCTGGTCTTAAAACAATTTGTTTCAGGCCGGGCGCGGTGGCTCAAGCCTGTAATCCCAGCACTTTGGGAGGCCGAGACGGGAGGATCACGAGGTCCAGAGATCGAGACCATCCTGGCTAACACGGTGAAACCCCGTCTCTACTAAAATAAATACACAAAAAACTAGCCGGGCGTGGTGGCGGGCGTCTGTAGTCCCAGCTACTCGGGAGGCTGAGGCAGGAGAATGGCATAAACCCGGGAGGCGGAGCTTGCAGTGAGCCGAGATCGCACCACTGCACTCCAGCCTGGGCGACAGAGGGAGACTCCATCTCAAAAAAAAAAATTTGTTTGGGACCAGGTGCCATGGCTCATGCCTATAATCCCAGCACTTGGGGAGGCCAGAGTAGGAGTATCACTTGAGGTTGGGAGTTCAAGACCACTCTGACCAATGTGGCGAAATCCCATCTCTACTAAAAGTACAAAAATTAGCTGAAAAACTGGCAGACACTTTTAATCCCACCTACTCAAAAGGCTGAGGCAGGAGGAGAATCCCTTGAACCCAGGAGGCAGACATTGCTGTAAGCCGTGATTGAGCCACTGCACTCCAGCCCGGCCAACAGAGTGAGACCCTGTCTCAAAAAAAAAAAAAAAAAAAAAAATTGTTTTGAACATCCTCCAAGATTCAAGACTCTCGGTTCCTCAGAGTTGTACAGGAAGGATGGCAGAGTGCAGTTGCCCAGAGTTTAAGTCCTGTCTCTGCCATTTGCTGGCTGTGTGACCAGGCACAAATCATTAACTTTTCTGAGCCTATATTTCAACATTTGTTGCTATTAAGTAATAGTAGTTGAATTTATTTTATTATTTTTTTTTATTTTTTATTTTTTGAGACGGAGCCTCACTCTGTCGCCCAGGCTGGAGTGCAGTGGCACAATCACGGCTCACTGCAAGCTCCGCCTCCTGGGTTCACGCCATTCTCCTGCCTCAGCTTCCCAAGTAGCTGGTATTACAGGAGCCCGGTACCGCACCCAGCTAATTCTTTGTATTTTTAGTAGAGAAGGGGTTTCATCGTGTTAGCCAGGATGGTCTCGATCTTCTGACCTTGAGATCCACCCGCCTCAGCCTCCCAAAGTGCTGGGATTACAGGCGTGAGCCACCTTGCCCGGCCTTATTTTTATTTTTGGGACAGAGTCTCACTCTGTCGCCCAGGTGGCAGGGCAGTGGTGCGCTCTCGGCTAACTGCAACCTCTGCCTCTCAGGTTCAAGTGATTCTCCTGCCTCAGCCTCCCGTGTAGCTGGGATTACAGGTGCGTAGCACCATGCCCGGCTACTTTTAGTATTTTTAGTAGAGACAGGTTTTCACCATGTTGGCCAGGCTGCTCTTGAACTCCTGACCTCAAGTGATCCACCCACCTGAACCTCCCAAAGTGCTGGGATTAGAGGTGTGAGCCACAGTGCTGGCCTGTAGTAGTTGAATATTTATTATTAATCTACAAGTTGGGCATTACGAAAGTCCTAGATATAGGGTCCCCCAAACTTCTAGAACAAGGACTTCCCCACAATCTTGGCAGGCAAGCCTCCCCTGTCCCCACTGAAGTTTTCACCCCCTTCTCTAATCCCAGCCTCCTTCTCTCTGTCTCCAGGTGCTCCGAGAGATGCTCCTCCTCCCCTCATGCTCCCTGCCCATCCTCCTCCTTTCCCTCCTCCCCAGTGTGCCAATTGAGTCCCAGCCCCCACCCTCAACATTGCCTCCTTTTCTGGCCCCTGAGTGGGACCTTCTGTCCCCCCGAGTGGTCCTGTCTAGGGGTGCCCCTGCTGGGCCCCCTCTGCTCTTCCTGCTGGAGGCTGGGGCCTTTCGGGAGTCAGCAGGCACCCCGGCCAACCGCAGCCGGCGTGGGGTGAGTGAAACTGCACCAGCGAGTCGTCGGGGTGAACTGGCCGTGTGTGATGCAGTCAGTGGCTGGGTGACAGACCGCCGGACCGCTGTGGACTTGCGTGGGCGCGAGGTGGAGGTGTTGGGCGAGGTGCCTGCAGCTGGCGGCAGTCCCCTCCGACAGTACTTCTTTGAAACCCGCTGCAAGGCTGATAACACTGAGGAAGGTGGCCCAGGGGCAGGTGGAGAGGGCTGCCGGGGTGTGGACCGAAGGCACTGGGTGTCTGAGTGCAAGGCCAAGCAGTCCTATGTACGGGCATTGACCGCTGATGCCCAGGGCCGTGTGGGCTGGCGATGGATTCGAATTGACACCGCCTGCGTCTGCACACTCCTCAGCCGGACTGGTCGGGCCTGAGACCCATGCCCAGGAACTGATCAGGCAGAAAAAGAACAGAGCTGGATGCTGAGAGACCTCAGGGATGGCCCAGCTACTCTAAGGACTCCAGTTTGGGAACTCATCAAATAATCACAAAATCACAGTTCTCTGATTCTGAGCTCAATCTCTGCAGGATGGGTGAAACCACATGGGTTTTTGGAGGTTGAATAGGAGTTCTCCTGGAGCAACTTGAGGGTAATAATGATGATGGTAATAATCATAGCCACTATTTACCGAGTGTTTACTGTTTCTTAGCCCTAATACGTAACTCCTCAGATCAACTCCCATGGATTTGATCATTGGTGGCCCTTGGCGTTAAGTTGCTGGCTACTCAGTCTCAGAGGACACCACCTTGCTCATCCTGGAGAGTGGGAGGGGACATTTCACAATGTGGGTGGGGGAGGAGAGAAACTGGAATAGGCAAGCAGATGGCTAGGGGACCTTGAGAATGTGGTCCACAGAAGGCCTTTAAGTATCTGGGAGCTGGGGTTCAAATGGGAAATCTTCCTCGGTGAGAGTGGGTAGGAGTTGGCTTAGAATAGTCTCTTGTGAGGTAATGAGCCCCCCATCACAGGGGGAGTACAAGCAAGGTTGAATGAGAAGTGATCAGGATGCTGGAGAGTTCAGCTCTGGGCGGGGAGTTGGAGTCAGGTTTCTAGCCCTCTTCCCTGTCTCAACCTCTACCCTACATCAGGAAAGCAACAGACCTTAAAATTATCCAGCTTGATGGCCGGGTGTGATGACTCACGCCCGTAATCCCAGCACTTTGGGAGGCCGAGGCGGGCAAATCACCTGAGGTCAGGAGTTTGAGACCAGCCTGGCCAACATGGTGAGACCCCCGTCTCTACTACAATTACAAAAAGAAATTAGCTGGGTGTGGTGGCGGGTGCCTGTAATCCAAGCTACTCTGGATGGTGAGGTAGAATAATCGCTTGAACCCAGGATGCAGAGGTTGCAGTGAGCCAAGACTGTGCCACTGCTCTCCAGCCTGGGCAAAAGGAGCGAAACTCCGGGCTGGGCTTGATGGCTCACGCCTGTAATTCCAGCACTTTGGGAGGCCGAGGCATGCGGATCACTTGAGGTTAGGAGTCTGAGACCAGCCTGGCTAACATGGCGAAACTCTGTCTCTACCAAAAAATACAAAAAGTAGCCATGCGTGGTGGCACACACCTGTAATCCCAACTAAGGCAGGAGAATCACTTCAACCCAGGAGGTGAAAGTTGCAGGGAGCTCAGATCGCGCCACTGCACCCCAGCCTGGGCAACAGAGCTAGACTCCATCTCAAAAAAAAAAAAAAAAAAAGTTTTTGGTCAAGGCCTCTGCCTCCTCAACCCCCATTATCTCATCCCACTAGCCCATTCTTCAGACAAGGAAAACTGAGGCTGCCTTCCACAGCCAGGCCCCGGATCCTATTTACCCTTCCTCCCCCATTCAGGCTTCTGGGGCCCTTCTGTTGGATTTTTGCTAGCCCTGTTCAAGGGCCCTCAATGCACAGTGTCCCCCTGATCCTAGCCAGCGGGCCAGCAAGTTAGAACCTCATGCCCCCACTCAAGCTGGACAACATTTTTTTTTTTTTTTTG
>NW_022322164.1:0-1935 GCF_002776525.5 Piliocolobus tephrosceles | reverse complement strand
CACCCAGGCTGGAGTGCTGTGGCGCCATCTCGGCTGCAAGCTCCGCCTCCCAGGTTCATGCCATTCTCCTGTCTCAGCCTCCTGAGTAGCTGGGACTCTGGGCGCCCACCACCACCACGCCTGCCTGGCTAATGTTTTGTATTTTTAGTAGAGACAGGGTTTCACCGTGTTAGCCGGGATGGTCTCGATCTCCTGACCTCGTGATCTGCCCGCCTCAGCCTCTCAAAGTGCTGCGCCTGGTGACCTAAAGCTCTTTATAGTGAAGAAGTGCCAAGGGAAGCCAGGGACAGACCACAGTCCTTCACTATAGCCTGTCATGTGTTACCCATCACCCCACATGCGTTGTCAACACACACTCTCTCTCTCTCAGGTCCAGCTTTGAGCAAAGGACTTAGGCATGCCCTCCCCCCATCTATACAGACCAGGCCATTGGGCGGGGTGGGGCGTGGCTGCCTCAGTTTCTACATCTCCTTGTTTTCCATCTGTGATTTTGGTCTTTTTTGCCACCTTCATCTCTGTCTCTAACTTCCAGCGTCTCTCACCTCTGGGTAGGACTAATAGCTCCCTTTCCATTGTGATCTCTTTCTTCCTCCCCGTCTCTCCCTTTTCTTGTTGAATTTCTTTCTCACTCATCAAAGCCCGTCTTTTTCACTATGTCCCTGTGCACTTCTCTGTGGGTCGTTCCTCTTCCCCCACCCAGCCTACCCAGGTGGAAGTTTTCAACCAAATCAAAGGCAGACAGGACAGCCGACGATGCCAGCGCGCCAGGGCTGACTCTTTGAGCATGTGCGGGAAGGGTTGGGAAGCCCCGGGAAGTCTACCCCGAGGTGGGCAGGCATGGCAGAGGGAGGAAGCAGCTGGGAGGTTCTGGACGCTGGAGCAAAGAGGGGTGTTTCTCATGGATGTCCTGAGGTGCTGGGTGTAGTGCAGGGTTCTCTGTCTGGATCTCTGACACCCCCAGGTCTCTGTCCCTCTTTCTGTGTCTCTGTCTCCCCCACCCTCTGTGTCTCTGAAATCCTGAACTTCTCCGTCCCCTACTGCCTGCCTCTTTTTGACTCTCCATTCCCCTCCCCGTGTTTCTCTGTGCCCCCTTGGGGTCCCTGTCCCTCTGTCTCTGGATCTCTTTCTCACTCCATCCATCCACGTACCTGCAGGCCCTTCATTGGCTGAATTCAGAGTGGTGGGGACTGACACCCGGGGCAACAGCAACAAGCCAGCTCCTGCTTGGCTACAGGGATGGGGAGGAACCATGGCCAGTGGCACCCTGGCTCTGCGCTGTGGCCCCCTGTGGTCTTCCATCTCTGCAACCAAGGCACCTGGATCCTGGCCCAGCTGGCATCTCACCAGCAGCTGCCTTGCCCACCGCATTATCCCACCACTGCCCTTCACCCCGCCCACCGTGTAGATGAGCAGACCCTAGGCTGAAGCCCTGCGGGGCCTGGGTACCCAGAAAGCTGGGGGCTGAGAAAAGGGGTTTGGAAGCTTGGACTCCTCTCTGAAGGAGGAGGGTCCTGCAGTCCTGGGTCTGAGAGAGGAGGCACCAGGGAAGCTAAATGCCAGGGACTGTAGAGGAAAGGGCTGGGGGGCGACTGGAAGAGGTCAGAGTTTGGGGTGGGGAGTGATACGGAGTCCTGAGTCTTTCTAGCTGATGTGCAGCGCCTGCTCTCCAGTCCACCGTCGCAGACCCTCTACCCTCCGCTGCAAAGCAGGATTCTCCCATCTGGGCTTTGGAGGAGGTCCTCAGCAGATGGGAGACAACCTCTGGCTTGGCCTACGTGCCCAAGACCCATAGCGGGCCCTGTGCCCAGCGCAGAGCCCCAGAGCCTGCAGACCCCACGCAGACTGTGGGAATCAAGGATTTAGGAGAAAAGGTAAGGTTTGGGGAGTGCCGGAGTCCGCGGGGGACAGGGCGGGGGACTGCATTTGAGTCCCCTG
>NW_022322163.1:0-1457 GCF_002776525.5 Piliocolobus tephrosceles | reverse complement strand
CTTCCTTCCACCCACGCCAGGGAACTTCAACTTCCTTCCTCACCCCGAACCCTTCCCAGCTTCACCTCCCTAAATCCAAGCACCTCCTGCTGGTCAGGGAACTCACACCCAAGACCCAGCCACAAAAAACAACCTCCCTGGTTCCGCTCCCGGTCTTTTTCTTTTTTCTTTTTTTGAGACGGAGTCTCTCACTGTCTCCCGGGCTGGAGTGCAGTGGCCGGATCTCAGCTCACTGCAAGCTCCGCCTGTCGGGTTTACGCCATTCTCCTGCCTCAGCCTCCGGAGTAGCTGGGACTACAGGCGCCCGCCACCTCGCCCGGCTAGTTTTTTGTATTTTTTAGTAGAGACGGGGTTTCACCGGGTTAGCCAGGATGGTCTCGATCTCCTGACCTTGTGATCCACCCGTCTCGGCCTCCCAAAGTGCTGGCATTACAGGCTTGAGCCACCGCGCCCGGCCTCTCCGCTCCCGGTCTTAAACCGTCTTGGTGTGGCCACTGGAGCTGAGCTCGCCCAGCTCCCATCCAACCCCGTCTCAGAATATTCTAGTCGCGTCCCCACCCACAGTCCGCCCTCTAGCTCCGCAGCAGCTTAGGAGCCCTGAAGGTGAGTTTCCAGCCCCCGGTCCTTCTGGCCTGGCCTCGAGGCCCAGCCCCTCGCGGTGGTGGTCTGCGACTTGTGAGGGGCTGGGGTCGGACGTATTCAGGGGCGCTGGCGTCCTGGTCGGGAGAGCCCGTGTACTGCGCCCTCGTCTCGCTGCGCTGTTACTTTGTGGTCAGTGGGAAGCCCCAGGTGCGACGTCTGAGGTGCCGAAAGGCGACCCGAACACCCACGTGAAGGTGCAGGGGACTCAAATGCGGTCTCCCATCCTGTCCCCTGCAGACTCCGGCACTCCCCAAACCTTAACGTTTCTCTCGATTCCTTGATCCCTACAGTCCGCGTGGGGTTTGCAGGTTCTGGGCTCTGGGCTGGGCGCAGGGCCCGCCATGGGTCTTGGGCAGGTAGGCCGAGCCAGACGTTGTCTCCCATCTGCTGAGGACCTCGTCCAAAGCCCAGATGCGAGAATCCTGCTTTGCAGCTGGAGGTAGAGGGTCCGCGACCGTGAACTGGAGAGTAGGCGCTACCCATCAGCTAGAAAGACTCAGGAGTTCCTGTCACCCCCCACCCCAAACTCCAACCTCTACCAGTCGGCCCTCAGCCCTTTCCTATGCAGTCCCAGTCATCCAGCTTCCCTGGTGCCTCCTCTCTCAGACCCAGGGCTCCAGGACCCTCCCACTTCAGAGAGGAGTCCAAGCTCCCAATCCCCTTTACTCAGCACCTAGCTTTCTGGGTCCCCAGGCCCAGCAGGGCTTCAGCCTAGGGTCAACGCACCTGCACCGTGGGCGGGGGAAAGGGCACCTATGGGATAATGCGGTGGGCAACGCAGGTGCTGGTGAGATGCCAGTTGGGCCAGGATCCAG
>NW_022322162.1:0-1457 GCF_002776525.5 Piliocolobus tephrosceles | reverse complement strand
CTGGATCCTGGCCCAACTGGCATCTCACCAGCACCTGCGTTGCCCACCGCATTATCCCATAGGTGCCCTTTCCCCCGCCCACGGTGCAGGTGCGTTGACCCTAGGCTGAAGCCCTGCTGGGCCTGGGGACCCAGAAAGCTAGGTGCTGAGTAAAGGGGATTGGGAGCTTGGACTCCTCTCTGAAGTGGGAGGGTCCTGGAGCCCTGGGTCTGAGAGAGGAGGCACCAGGGAAGCTGGATGACTGGGACTGCATAGGAAAGGGCTGAGGGCCGACTGGTAGAGGTTGGAGTTTGGGGTGGGGGGTGACAGGAACTCCTGAGTCTTTCTAGCTGATGGGTAGCGCCTACTCTCCAGTTCACGGTCGCGGACCCTCTACCTCCAGCTGCAAAGCAGGATTCTCGCATCTGGGCTTTGGACGAGGTCCTCAGCAGATGGGAGACAACGTCTGGCTCGGCCTACCTGCCCAAGACCCATGGCGGGCCCTGCGCCCAGCCCAGAGCCCAGAACCTGCAAACCCCACGCGGACTGTAGGGATCAAGGAATCGAGAGAAACGTTAAGGTTTGGGGAGTGCCGGAGTCTGCAGGGGACAGGATGGGAGACCGCATTTGAGTCCCCTGCACCTTCACGTGGGTGTTCGGGTCGCCTTTCGGCACCTCAGACGTCGCACCTGGGGCTTCCCACTGACCACAAAGTAACAGCGCAGCGAGACGAGGGCGCAGTACACGGGCTCTCCCGACCAGGACGCCAGCGCCCCTGAATACGTCCGACCCCAGCCCCTCACAAGTCGCAGACCACCACCGCGAGGGGCTGGGCCTCGAGGCCAGGCCAGAAGGACCGGGGGCTGGAAACTCACCTTCAGGGCTCCTAAGCTGCTGCGGAGCTAGAGGGCGGACTGTGGGTGGGGACGCGACTAGAATATTCTGAGACGGGGTTGGATGGGAGCTGGGCGAGCTCAGCTCCAGTGGCCACACCAAGACGGTTTAAGACCGGGAGCGGAGAGGCCGGGCGCGGTGGCTCAAGCCTGTAATGCCAGCACTTTGGGAGGCCGAGACGGGTGGATCACAAGGTCAGGAGATCGAGACCATCCTGGCTAACCCGGTGAAACCCCGTCTCTACTAAAAAATACAAAAAACTAGCCGGGCGAGGTGGCGGGCGCCTGTAGTCCCAGCTACTCCGGAGGCTGAGGCAGGAGAATGGCGTAAACCCGACAGGCGGAGCTTGCAGTGAGCTGAGATCCGGCCACTGCACTCCAGCCCGGGAGACAGTGAGAGACTCCGTCTCAAAAAAAGAAAAAAGAAAAAGACCGGGAGCGGAACCAGGGAGGTTGTTTTTTGTGGCTGGGTCTTGGGTGTGAGTTCCCTGACCAGCAGGAGGTGCTTGGATTTAGGGAGGTGAAGCTGGGAAGGGTTCGGGGTGAGGAAGGAAGTTGAAGTTCCCTGGCGTGGGTGGAAGGAAG
>NW_022322161.1:0-2778 GCF_002776525.5 Piliocolobus tephrosceles | reverse complement strand
CCGCTTGACCCAGATGCCCCGCAGGGAACGATTCAGTCAAAGCCCCACCTCTCCCTTAGGGACCTCCGCCACCCTACCCTCAAGCCAGGATGCCCGGAGCGGTCCCCGGAAATGGGTGTAATTCAGGTGATTAAACTTATTATTTAATATGCCCGCAGGGGGCGTGTCCTGCCCGCGGGGCCACAGCCTCCAAGGACAATATCTGGACTTAGTCCCTTCCTCGCGACGCTGGAGCTGAGTGGGCGTGTCTGGGGTAGTCCAGCCCCCACATTCCCGACAGACGCAATTGAGTACGAGACCACCTAGGTCCGGACACCGCGTAGTGGGCGGAGGTCCGGAGCTCGGCTCCGCCCCAGGCCAGGTGGCGAGTCTGGGGAGGGGCTGGCCCTGCCGGCTCCCACTGGCGCCGACTTCAGGCTTTAAGCTGTAGGCTTTCGGCATGCTGTGGATGCCCAGCAAGGACTTCCAGTGGGGACTACCCCAGGGCGCCTCCAGCTGGCCGAAGCGGTCGAGCCGGCGGAGCGGGTGCAGCTGGGGGCTGTAGGTTTCCTGAGCCCGAGTCAGGGCCCCGCGGTGCGGTGCTCGGTGCGCCCGGGAGGAGCACGGACAGGGCGGTCGCTGCGGGTCGTGACCCCAGAGTTAGGGCGTGTCTTCGAAGCTCCAGTAGGTCAGGGAGTCTTTGCGGGGGTATCGGGACAGTTCCGTCCTGTGGGAGCAGGGCAGGATGGTGAGGATACAGCTGGATCCTTGGGGACGAGGTTCAGACCTTGGGATCTAAGGAGTCTGCACACTCAAACTCCTGCATTTCCAGGCGAGGGCCCCTTAGGAAGGACGGGACCGGGCGCGCGTAGCCTGCGTTCCTGGGTCCTCCAGTTACTTAACGTCCTGGAAGCTGAGCTTTCCTATCCTAGGGAAGGAAACGCGGGCTTTCGCTTCCTTGGGAAGGAGTATGTGGGAGCTCAAGTACGGAAAGAGGCCCTGCCCTCTGATCCAGAATCCCCTCGAGCCGCTGTGCAGGCTTCCTGTCCCTACCGCCGTTCCTGAGAGTTGACAGTAAGGACTCCTGGGTGGTAAAAGAGTGAGGGCCTGGGGCCTGAATTTTGGTTCTTGCTGCTATAGGATTTGAGGCTGAGACCACCGGGTCAGAGAATGGGAGCCAGCTCAGGGGCTCGGCGTGTACCGGCCAAGGCGGGGTCTGTGCAGGAGGCGGTGCGGAGCGAGAGCCCGGCTTACTTGGGATAGAACCGAAAGTCCTGGGCCAAGGTGGTCAGATAGAGCTGTCGGCGGTCCAGGACGCCCCGGTGGGATACTGTGAAAGACCTGCCAGACAGTTTGGGGTTCTTCATCCAGGAGATTAGAGCCGGAGCAAGATTGGGGGAGGAGGCATACCCAAGACACAGATTTCCTACCCCGTTGCAAGCCCTGGGTCCCAAGTTCAGAATCCCTCTCCTTCGGCCTGGATAACCATGATGGCCACAGCCCTCGCACCCCGACCCAGAGTCAGAGCCCTTCCTGCCTCCCAGGCCAGGGAACTTCAGCTTCCTTCCTCAAACCCGAACCCTTCCCAGCTTCCTCCCTAATTCCAAGCACCTCCTGCTGGTCAAAGAACTCAAACCCAAGCCCCCAGTTACCAAAAACAACCTCCCTGGTTCCGCTCCCCGTCTTAAACCGTCTTGGTGTGGTCACTGGAGCTGAGCTGCATCTTGGGCAACAATTCCAAGTTACCTCTCCCAGCTCCCATCCGACCCTGTCTCAGAATATTCTAGTCTCATCCCCATCCCCAGCCCGCCGTGTAGCTCCACAGCAGCTTCGGAGCCCTGAAGGTGAGTTTCCAGTCCCTGGTCCTTCTGGCCTGGCCTCGAGGCCCAGCCCCCCGCGGGGGTGGTCTGCGACTTGTGAGGGGCATGGGCATCCCGGTCGGGAGAGCCAGTGTACTGCGCCCTTGTCTCGCTGTGCCGGTACTTTGTGGTCAGCGGGAGGCCCCAGCTGCGGCGTCTGAGGTGCCGAAAGGCGACCTGGAGACCCCTGTGAAGGCGCAGGGGACTCAAATGCAGTCTCATGCCCTGTCCACTGCGGACTCCGGCACTCCCTAAACCTTACCTTTTCTCTTGAATCCTTGATCCCCCAGTCCTCCTGGGGCCTGCACGCTCTGGGCTCTGGGCTGGGGGCAGGGTCTGCCATGGGGCTTGGGCACGTAGGCCCAAGCCAGAGACCCAGCCAGAGGTTGTCTCCCATCTGCTGAGGACCTGGTCTAAAGCCCACATGCGAGAATCCTGCTTTGTAGCTGGAGGTAGAGGGTCCGCGACCCTGGACTGGAGAGTAGGTGCTGCAAATCAGCTAGAAAGACTCAGGAGTCGGTATCACACTCCCCATCCCAAACTCCGACCTCTTCCAGTCGGCCCCCAGCCCTTTCCTCTGCAGTCCCTGGCATCCAGCTTCCCTGGTGCCTCCTCTCTCAGACCCAGGGCTCCAGGACCCTCCTACTTCAGAGAGGAGTCCAGGCTCCCAATCCCCTTTTCTCAGCACCTAGCTTTCTGGGTGCCCAGGCCCAGCAGGGCTTCAGCCTAGGGTCAACGCACCTGCACCGTGGGCGGGGGAAAGGGCACGGGTGGGATAATGCGGTGGGCAACGCAGGTGCTGGTGAGGTGCCAGTTGGGCCAGGATCCAGGCGTCTCGGTTGCAGAGATGGAAGACCACGGGGCAGGCCACAGCGCAGAGCCAGGGTGCCACGGGCCATGGTTCCTCCCCCTCCCTGTAGCCAAGCAGGTACTGGCTTGT
>NW_022322160.1:0-2778 GCF_002776525.5 Piliocolobus tephrosceles | reverse complement strand
ACAAGCCAGTACCTGCTTGGCTACAGGGAGGGGGAGGAACCATGGCCCGTGGCACCCTGGCTCTGCGCTGTGGCCTGCCCCGTGGTCTTCCATCTCTGCAACCGAGACGCCTGGATCCTGGCCCAACTGGCACCTCACCAGCACCTGCGTTGCCCACCGCATTATCCCACCCGTGCCCTTTCCCCCGCCCACGGTGCAGGTGCGTTGACCCTAGGCTGAAGCCCTGCTGGGCCTGGGCACCCAGAAAGCTAGGTGCTGAGAAAAGGGGATTGGGAGCCTGGACTCCTCTCTGAAGTAGGAGGGTCCTGGAGCCCTGGGTCTGAGAGAGGAGGCACCAGGGAAGCTGGATGCCAGGGACTGCAGAGGAAAGGGCTGGGGGCCGACTGGAAGAGGTCGGAGTTTGGGATGGGGAGTGTGATACCGACTCCTGAGTCTTTCTAGCTGATTTGCAGCACCTACTCTCCAGTCCAGGGTCGCGGACCCTCTACCTCCAGCTACAAAGCAGGATTCTCGCATGTGGGCTTTAGACCAGGTCCTCAGCAGATGGGAGACAACCTCTGGCTGGGTCTCTGGCTTGGGCCTACGTGCCCAAGCCCCATGGCAGACCCTGCCCCCAGCCCAGAGCCCAGAGCGTGCAGGCCCCAGGAGGACTGGGGGATCAAGGATTCAAGAGAAAAGGTAAGGTTTAGGGAGTGCCGGAGTCCGCAGTGGACAGGGCATGAGACTGCATTTGAGTCCCCTGCGCCTTCACAGGGGTCTCCAGGTCGCCTTTCGGCACCTCAGACGCCGCAGCTGGGGCCTCCCGCTGACCACAAAGTACCGGCACAGCGAGACAAGGGCGCAGTACACTGGCTCTCCCGACCGGGATGCCCATGCCCCTCACAAGTCGCAGACCACCCCCGCGGGGGGCTGGGCCTCGAGGCCAGGCCAGAAGGACCAGGGACTGGAAACTCACCTTCAGGGCTCCGAAGCTGCTGTGGAGCTACACGGCGGGCTGGGGATGGGGATGAGACTAGAATATTCTGAGACAGGGTCGGATGGGAGCTGGGAGAGGTAACTTGGAATTGTTGCCCAAGATGCAGCTCAGCTCCAGTGACCACACCAAGACGGTTTAAGACGGGGAGCGGAACCAGGGAGGTTGTTTTTGGTAACTGGGGGCTTGGGTTTGAGTTCTTTGACCAGCAGGAGGTGCTTGGAATTAGGGAGGAAGCTGGGAAGGGTTCGGGTTTGAGGAAGGAAGCTGAAGTTCCCTGGCCTGGGAGGCAGGAAGGGCTCTGACTCTGGGTCGGGGTGCGAGGGCTGTGGCCATCATGGTTATCCAGGCCGAAGGAGAGGGATTCTGAACTTGGGACCCAGGGCTTGCAACGGGGTAGGAAATCTGTGTCTTGGGTATGCCTCCTCCCCCAATCTTGCTCCGGCTCTAATCTCCTGGATGAAGAACCCCAAACTGTCTGGCAGGTCTTTCACAGTATCCCACCGGGGCGTCCTGGACCGCCGACAGCTCTATCTGACCACCTTGGCCCAGGACTTTCGGTTCTATCCCAAGTAAGCCGGGCTCTCGCTCCGCACCGCCTCCTGCACAGACCCCGCCTTGGCCGGTACACGCCGAGCCCCTGAGCTGGCTCCCATTCTCTGACCCGGTGGTCTCAGCCTCAAATCCTATAGCAGCAAGAACCAAAATTCAGGCCCCAGGCCCTCACTCTTTTACCACCCAGGAGTCCTTACTGTCAACTCTCAGGAACGGCGGTAGGGACAGGAAGCCTGCACAGCGGCTCGAGGGGATTCTGGATCAGAGGGCAGGGCCTCTTTCCGTACTTGAGCTCCCACATACTCCTTCCCAAGGAAGCGAAAGCCCGCGTTTCCTTCCCTAGGATAGGAAAGCTCAGCTTCCAGGACGTTAAGTAACTGGAGGACCCAGGAACGCAGGCTACGCGCGCCCGGTCCCGTCCTTCCTAAGGGGCCCTCGCCTGGAAATGCAGGAGTTTGAGTGTGCAGACTCCTTAGATCCCAAGGTCTGAACCTCGTCCCCAAGGATCCAGCTGTATCCTCACCATCCTGCCCTGCTCCCACAGGACGGAACTGTCCCGATACCCCCGCAAAGACTCCCTGACCTACTGGAGCTTCGAAGACACGCCCTAACTCTGGGGTCACGACCCGCAGCGACCGCCCTGTCCGTGCTCCTCCCGGGCGCACCGAGCACCGCACCGCGGGGCCCTGACTCGGGCTCAGGAAACCTACAGCCCCCAGCTGCACCCGCTCCGCCGGCTCGACCGCTTCGGCCAGCTGGAGGCGCCCTGGGGTAGTCCCCACTGGAAGTCCTTGCTGGGCATCCACAGCATGCCGAAAGCCTACAGCTTAAAGCCTGAAGTCGGCGCCAGTGGGAGCCGGCAGGGCCAGCCCCTCCCCAGACTCGCCACCTGGCCTGGGGCGGAGCCGAGCTCCGGACCTCCGCCCACTACGCGGTGTCCGGACCTAGGTGGTCTCGTACTCAATTGCGTCTGTCGGGAATGTGGGGGCTGGACTACCCCAGACACGCCCACTCAGCTCCAGCGTCGCGAGGAAGGGACTAAGTCCAGATATTGTCCTTGGAGGCTGTGGCCCCGCGGGCAGGACACGCCCCCTGCGGGCATATTAAATAATAAGTTTAATCACCTGAATTACACCCATTTCCGGGGACCGCTCCGGGCATCCTGGCTTGAGGGTAGGGTGGCGGAGGTCCCTAAGGGAGAGGTGGGGCTTTGACTGAATCGTTCCCTGCGGGGCATCTGGGTCAAGCGG
>NW_022322159.1:0-2348 GCF_002776525.5 Piliocolobus tephrosceles | reverse complement strand
GGCCATGGTTCCTCCCCCTCCCTGTAGCCAAGCAGGTACTGGCTTGTTGTTGCTGTTGCCCCAGGTGACAGAACCCGCCCATCCTGAACCTAGCCAATCAAGGGCCTGCAGGCATGTGGATGGATGGAGTGAGAAGGAGACCCAGAGACAGAGGGACAGGGAACCCAAGCGGGGCACAGAGAAACGCGGGAAGGGGGATGGAGACTCAAAGACAGGAGGGAAGAAGAGGAAGGAGAAGTTCAGAGTTTCAGAGACCCTGGGAGTTGGGGAAACAGAGACCCAGAAAGAAGAACAGAGACCTGGGAATGTCAGAGATCCAGAGAGACAGAGCCCCCTGCACTGCACCTAGCACCTCAGGACATCCATGAGAAACACCCCTCTTTCCTCCAAGGTCCAGAAACTCCTGCTGCGTCCTCCCTCTGCCAGGCCTGCCCACCTTGGGGTAATGATTTCCAGAGGTGCCCGGGGCTCCCCCACCCTCCCTGCATGTGCTGGAGGGGTCAGCGCTGGCGTCGGCTGTCCTGCCTGCCTTTAATTTGCTGGAAAAGTTCCACCTGGGTAGGCTGGGTGGGCAAAGAGGAAGGACCCACAGAGAAGTGCACAGGGACACAGTGAAAAAGACGGGCTTCGACGTCTGAGAAGGAAATACAACAAGAAACCGGAGAGACAGGGAGGAAGAAAGAGACTACGATGGAAAGGGAGCTTAGTACTAACCCAGAGGTGAGAGACACTGGAAATTAAGACAGAGAGGAAGGTGGCAAAAAGACCAACATCACAGATTGAAAACAAGGAGATGTAGAAACGGAGGTAACCGTGCTCCACCCCGCCCAAGGGCCTGGTCTGTGTAGATGGGGGGAGAAGAAGCCGATGTCCTTTGCTTAAACTGGACCTGAGAGAGAGAGAGAGAGAGACAGAGAGAGAGTGTGTGTGTGTGAGTGTGTGGTGTGTGTCTGTGTGTTGGCAACACGTGGGGAGATGGGTAATAGGTGAAGGGCTGTTGTGAACTCCTTTGGTCTGTCCCTGGCTTCCTTTGTCATTTCTTCACTCTGAAGAGCTTTTGGTCAGTGGGCGCCGTGGCTCCCTCCTGTAATCCCAGCAGTTTGAGAGGCTGAGGCGGGTAGATAACTTGAGGTTAGGTGTTTGAGAGCAGCTGACCAACGTGACAAAACCCTGTCTCTAGCAGAAAATATAAAAATTAGCCAGGTATGATGGGACCCACCTGTAATCCCAGCTAAGGCAGGAGAATCACTTGAACCTGGGAGGTGAATATTTCAGTGAACTCAGATCGTGCCACTGCACTCCAGCCTGGGCGACAGAGCAAAACTCTGTCTCAAATACAAAAAACAAACAAACAAACAAAAAGGCTTTAGGTCCAGGCTTCTCCCTCCAGAACCCCCGTTATCTCATCCCACCGGTCCATTCTTCAGAGGAGGAAAACTGAGGCTGCCTTCTGCAGTCAGGCCCAGAATCCCACCTACCCCTCCTCCCCCATTCAGGCTTCTGGAACCCTTCTGTTGGATTTTGCTGGCCCTACTCAAGGGCTGTCAATGCACACTGACCCCCTGATCCAGCCAGGGGGCTGGCGAGTTAGTCAGAACCTCATGTCCCACTCAAGCTGGACTTTTTTGTTTTTTTTGAGATGGAGGAGTTTCCCTCTTTTTGCTCAGGCTAGAGTGCAATGGCACAGTATCAGCTCACTGCAACCTCTGCCTCCCAGGTTCAAGTGATTCTCCTGCCTCACCTTTCAGAGTAGCTTGGATTACAGGCACTCACCATCATGTCAAGCTAATTTCTTTCTATAATTTTAGTAGAGACAGGGTTTCACCTTGAACACCTGACCTCAGGTGATTCGCCTGCCTCGGCCTCCCAAAGTGCTGGGATTACAGTCGTGAGTCATCACACCCGGCCATCAAGCTGGATAATTTTAAGGTCTGTTTCTTTCCCAATGTAGGGTATAGGTTGGGACAGGAAAGAGGGCTAGAAACCTGACTCCAACTCCTCGCCCAGGGCTGAACTCTCCAGCATCCCGATCACTTCTCATTCAACCTTGCTTGTACTCCCCCTGTGATAGGGGGCTCATTACCTCACAACAGAATATTCTAAGCCAAACCCTGCCCCCTCTCACCAAGGAAGATTTCCCATTTGAACCCCAGCTCCCAGACACTTAAAGGCCTTCTGTGGACCACGTTCTCAAGGTCCCGTGGCCATGTGCTTGCCTATTCCAGTTCTCTCCTTCCCCATCCACATAATGAAATGTGCCCTCCCACTCTCCAGGATGAGCAAGGTGGTGTCCTCTGAGACCGGGCAGTCAGCCACTTAACACCAAAGGCCACCAATGATCAAATCCA
>NW_022322158.1:0-2350 GCF_002776525.5 Piliocolobus tephrosceles | reverse complement strand
TGGATTTGATCATTGGTGGCCTTTGGTGTTAAGTGGCTGACTGCCCGGTCTCAGAGGACACCACCTTGCTCATCCTGGAGAGTGGGAGGGCACATTTCATTATGTGGATGGGGAAGGAGAGAACTGGAATAGGCAAGCACATGGCCACGGGACCTTGAGAACGTGGTCCACAGAAGGCCTTTAAGTGTCTGGGAGCTGGGGTTCAAATGGGAAATCTTCCTTGGTGAGAGGGGGCAGGGTTTGGCTTAGAATATTCTGTTGTGAGGTAATGAGCCCCCTATCACAGGGGGAGTACAAGCAAGGTTGAATGAGAAGTGATCGGGATGCTGGAGAGTTCAGCCCTGGGCGAGGAGTTGGAGTCAGGTTTCTAGCCCTCTTTCCTGTCCCAACCTATACCCTACATTGGGAAAGAAACAGACCTTAAAATTATCCAGCTTGATGGCCGGGTGTGATGACTCACGACTGTAATCCCAGCACTTTGGGAGGCCGAGGCAGGCGAATCACCTGAGGTCAGGTGTTCAAGGTGAAACCCTGTCTCTACTAAAATTATAGAAAGAAATTAGCTTGACATGATGGTGAGTGCCTGTAATCCAAGCTACTCTGAAAGGTGAGGCAGGAGAATCACTTGAACCTGGGAGGCAGAGGTTGCAGTGAGCTGATACTGTGCCATTGCACTCTAGCCTGAGCAAAAAGAGGGAAACTCCTCCATCTCAAAAAAAACAAAAAAGTCCAGCTTGAGTGGGACATGAGGTTCTGACTAACTCGCCAGCCCCCTGGCTGGATCAGGGGGTCAGTGTGCATTGACAGCCCTTGAGTAGGGCCAGCAAAATCCAACAGAAGGGTTCCAGAAGCCTGAATGGGGGAGGAGGGGTAGATGGGATTCTGGGCCTGACTGCAGAAGGCAGCCTCAGTTTTCCTCCTCTGAAGAATGGACCGGTGGGATGAGATAACGGGGGTTCTGGAGGGAGAAGCCTGGACCTAAAGCCTTTTTGTTTGTTTGTTTGTTTTTTGTATTTGAGACAGAGTTTTGCTCTGTCGCCCAGGCTGGAGTGCAGTGGCACGATCTGAGTTCACTGAAATATTCACCTCCCGGGTTCAAGTGATTCTCCTGCCTTAGCTGGGATTACAGGTGGGTCCCATCATACCTGGCTAATTTTTATATTTTCTGCTAGAGACAGGGTTTTGTCACGTTGGTCAGCTGCTCTCAAACACCTAACCTCAAGTTATCTACCCGCCTCAGCCTCTCAAACTGCTGGGATTACAGGAGTGAGCCACGGCGCCCACTGACCAAAAGCTCTTCAGAGTGAAGAAATGACAAAGGAAGCCAGGGACAGACCAAAGGAGTTCACAACAGCCCTTCACCTATTACCCATCTCCCCACGTGTTGCCAACACACAGACACACACCACACACTCACACACACACACTCTCTCTCTGTCTCTCTCTCTCTCTCTCTCTCAGGTCCAGTTTAAGCAAAGGACATCGGCTTCTTCTCCCCCCATCTACACAGACCAGGCCCTTGGGCGGGGTGGAGCACGGTTACCTCCGTTTCTACATCTCCTTGTTTTCAATCTGTGATGTTGGTCTTTTTGCCACCTTCCTCTCTGTCTTAATTTCCAGTGTCTCTCACCTCTGGGTTAGTACTAAGCTCCCTTTCCATCGTAGTCTCTTTCTTCCTCCCTGTCTCTCCGGTTTCTTGTTGTATTTCCTTCTCAGACGTCGAAGCCCGTCTTTTTCACTGTGTCCCTGTGCACTTCTCTGTGGGTCCTTCCTCTTTGCCCACCCAGCCTACCCAGGTGGAACTTTTCCAGCAAATTAAAGGCAGGCAGGACAGCCGACGCCAGCGCTGACCCCTCCAGCACATGCAGGGAGGGTGGGGGAGCCCCGGGCACCTCTGGAAATCATTACCCCAAGGTGGGCAGGCCTGGCAGAGGGAGGACGCAGCAGGAGTTTCTGGACCTTGGAGGAAAGAGGGGTGTTTCTCATGGATGTCCTGAGGTGCTAGGTGCAGTGCAGGGGGCTCTGTCTCTCTGGATCTCTGACATTCCCAGGTCTCTGTTCTTCTTTCTGGGTCTCTGTTTCCCCAACTCCCAGGGTCTCTGAAACTCTGAACTTCTCCTTCCTCTTCTTCCCTCCTGTCTTTGAGTCTCCATCCCCCTTCCCGCGTTTCTCTGTGCCCCGCTTGGGTTCCCTGTCCCTCTGTCTCTGGGTCTCCTTCTCACTCCATCCATCCACATGCCTGCAGGCCCTTGATTGGCTAGGTTCAGGATGGGCGGGTTCTGTCACCTGGGGCAACAGCAACAACAAGCCAGTACCTGCTTGGCTACAGGGAGGGGGAGGAACCATGGCC
>NW_022322157.1:0-2557 GCF_002776525.5 Piliocolobus tephrosceles | reverse complement strand
TTGTTTTTCTAAGACCACCAGAGTGGGCACAAAAGAACCAGCGAGTAGGCAAGGCTAAAAGCAAAACTGCAAATTTATTCTTTGGTCATCTAGCTTCAGGGACCAGAGCTGGGGGAAGGAGGGGGTTTTCTAATACAGTCCCGACAAGAGTGGGGGCTGAGAAAGCCCGCCCCCGGTGCATCTGCTGGGAGCGACTTTTCTAGGAGTGGAAGGGCAATAGGTGGGGCACGGGCATGTCGCTCCGCAGGTGCCACCAGGTAAATCTTGGTCTCCTCGGATTGACATCACCTGGTGCATGCCTGATTAATCTGCACCTTCCCAGGCGTCAGCTGCATTCTGGCACACACGGGAAGAGTTGGTGGTGAAGAAGAACCCGGAAGTGCACCATCCTGCCTCCGCTAGTCCAAACAGTCCAACCTTTTATTGATAATAGTGATAAAGGGGCGCTGTGGTCTGTCTGGCTACTTCCTGCTATTAAGGGGCGTCGTTAAGGTCGGGGCCCATGGTTGGTATTTGGACGTATGGATGAAGAATAAAATAAGGCACAGTATTAGTATAGGAATGAGAAATGGAAGCATTTGTTGGAATATGGGCAAAACCCAGAAGGAAGGTCCTGGCAAGGTTGGGGAGTATGAGATAGTTAAGAAAATTTAGTAAGTTTGAGGCGAGTGGGGGAAAGCCAAACTGATTTCCACTGATTGCTTTCGGTAGGGGCCCTTTTTAGCTGGGAATGAGGAACGAGTGCGCAAAGTAGTGGCCAGGCAGCAATTAAGGAGTGGAGTTTTTGTGGAGTGGATGGCTTTCCGCCTACTCCTACTACAGAGATATTGGATAGAAGGCTAGGTCCAGAGAAGGCCAGCAAAACAGAAAAGGTAGGCTCGCTGTCGATTAAAAAATTGTCTTACCCGCTATCAGGAGAGTTACCCGCGGCTCGGTGAGGGTGATGGGGGTCCCTGAGTCTCGGCACCTTCAGTTGTCGTCGTCCAGATGTAGGAGCTGGAAGGAGCTCCCAGGATCCTGGGAAAGGGGGTCACGTGGAGACGCAACACCTGTTCTCAGGGTGGGGCAATCAGACTTCCAATGTCCTCCCTGCTGGCAAGCAGGGCAGGGGGTTGCTGGTGGACGAAGGTTAGGACATTCACTGGCCTAATGTCCTGATGCCTTGCACTTATAGCAAGGCTGCGTTGGGGCTCGGGGACCCTGTGGACACCTGTTGGCATAGTGTCCTGCCTTGCCGCACTTATAGCAGGCTCTTTTTGCAGCCTTGGAGTCTGTGGGGTGTGTGCTCTCTGGCCTGGGGTTACGACTGGGCTGTAAAGCCGCTGCTAGGAGCTGAACCTTCTGTTCAAGGCGAGCTTGCTGTCTCCTCTCTGGAGTTATAGACCTTAAAAGCTAATTTAACTAGGTCTTGTATTGGTGCCTGAGGACCATCCTCTACCTTTTGAAGTTTTTTTTTATGAATGTCAAGAGCTGATTGAGAAATGAAATAAGATGCCAAAATGGTGGCCCCTGTGGGGGAGGCCGGATCTAACTGAGTATATTGGGTTAGAACCTCAGTCAGTTTAGGGTAGAGGTTAGGATAACCTGGAGGTCATGCCAAGTTAAGTCATAGGCCTGACAAAGGTGTCTAAATTCCTTTATGTATATGGTAGGATTAGCTGAGAAATCACCTAAACGCTTCTCAATTTTGGAAAGATCGGCCAATGAAAAAGGGACATGTACTCTGACTACCCCCTCCTCCCCAGCCACCTCTCGCAAAGGTGCTAACACTGTAGGAGGGTGTGGGCAGAGATAGGGGACTCAAGACAGCCAGTTGGGGGCCCCGAAGGAGGCATGGGACCGAGTGGATTACTAGTAGATGAGGAGGAGGAAGGAGGAGTCTGGGCAGGAAGGGAGGGGGTGGAGAGAAGGAGGAGTATAGGGACGAGAGCTTAAGGTCCAAAAGTCTTGTACGTAATTAATTTCGGACCACTTGCCTAGCCGCTGGCAGAAATTGCTGAGGTCGATCATGCCACAGTGGAAAGGAAAATTAACCGCTTCCTCCTAAGGTCTTGTTCGAACTGTAAGGTTTTAAAATTGGCTAGGAGGCACCCTAAGGGGGTGCTCTTTGGAAATTTGGACTGGGGGTTTCCCATTTGTTTCCTCTTTAACGACAGAGTGGACACAATGGAAATGGAAGTGGATCTCTGCCTGGCTTCAAAGCGTCCTTTGGAACCAGCAGAGACAGACTGGAGGCTCTTGAAGCCAAAGTGGAGATTACCTTCAGGCGGACGTCTCCGTCCTGAACAGGTCTCCCGAGCCACTTGGTGGCTCAAAATGGACCTCGGACCTGCGCAGGATTTTGGCCGAGGGAGGTAAAGAGGAGACAAGGGCACTTACCCCAGAGAGGCCATGAGAGTGAGGGAAGCGGGTCTCAGGTCCTGGTCTGTCTGCGGCGTGGGAGAAGGAGGTTCCTCAACCCCTAGAGGCCTGAGGAGGGGTCTCCTCCCGGGTCTTCGGCACCAACGGATTTGTTTTTCTAAGACCACCAGAGTGGGCACAAAAGAACCAGCGAGTA